>NW_010560787.1:5149-20837 GCF_000687285.1 Phaethon lepturus | reverse complement strand
TGCCGGCTGGGGCTAAACCACGACATCCTGTTAGAAAACCCCTAGTCCTAAGCTCTGATACTGGCGTTGCTTCAGATGCCTTGATTAGCTTCCTTTTGTCACCCATTAAGACTTCCATCCTCCTTGCCTTTTCTGCTTTGTTAACCTCTCCGCTGGCGCTTGTCCCATGCCAGCTCTTAATTCAGTTTACTCCATAATCACATCTTTTTCTCTTGCCTACATAATTTTGTGTCCAACTAGCTGCACTATTGCTGGAATTTTACAGATAATTTTTTCTAGTGCTTTTTTTTCTGTAAGACTGGAATTACCTTGCTGTCCTGACTTACCTTGCTGATACATGATTGCTTCCACATCTTCCTTCTTAAATATCTTTAAAATGAGAATCTGCTCTTCCCTTCCAAATAGCACCTTAGGGGAAGTATTATGCTGATGAAATACTCATGTAATGCTAATAAAACATTGTCATGAGCGGAAACGTTGTTAGACTTGTCCTGTTCCCTTCTTCTCTCAACTCACTCATTTACAGTAATATAATACACATTTAACCTGGTGTTTTAACTCAGGCTCCAATGCTGTGAGTTACTCATTAGGGAAACCTTATTCTAGTATTAGCCTGCTAGTCAGTAAAAGTCCATTGAAGTAGATCCAATAGCAAGATCAGGGCTTCAGATTGAGCACAAATACTGTCTTTGATCTGTCCTGCATGGCTGTACAGATGTGTACATATAAGTAAATGGCTTACAGTAAGTAAAAATGTACTCAGCTGGCTTTCTGTCCTACTTCTGCAAGAGACTCTATAGCCATAAAAGCAAAACATATCAACAAAATACGAAGCAAAATGCACACGGCTCCATAAAGTGCACTTCACTACGCGCTCTATAGTACTTCCACAAAGTACTTCACTTCAAGTACAGTAAGACAATAAAATACGTTTTTAATGTTTTCACAATAAAAGTCTGTGAAATGGTCAGTTTTTAACTTCTCGAACAGTGTTTTTGTGTAGTGTCTCAGAATCAAGTGGGAAGGCTGGAAGAAGGTTCTGTCTGGGTCCTGACAAGTGGGTTATCGCCATTGTGGATCATGCTAATGAAGTTTCTGGTCTTGTGCGTGTTGCATTTTGAAAATACAAACCAAATAATTGCATTTTCTGTGTTCTATAGCTCACAAAATGTGAATTAAGGCAGGAAGCCAAGCAGGCAACATAACTAAAACCTTCATTTTGGTTTCCTGTCAAACTCTGTTTTCTGAAACTAGTTCTGTTGACTTTTGCACTTTTTTTTAGTATGGATGAGCTCATAGCTCATTTTGTAGCGAGAAAACGAACCCAAAGATTGACATTGTGCTTAGTCACAGTTTATCTGCTTCAGAATACATTTTAATTTTTTATTTTGTTAGTAGATTTGTTAGGACTGAGAGCCTCCACAGGGATTAAGTGACTCTGGTTTTGCTTTCGTAGATAGAAGCTCTTGACTTATATCAGAAAGTGGTTTTTAAATAGTTTTAGCAGGAAAGTAAGGAGTGGCCGGTATGCATGCTTCTGCCACAAGGCATGTGATCAGCTGGAAAGAAATGAACTCATCTGGATGTTCAAGAGCCAAAAAGGGAAGAATCTAGCAGCTGTTGTCTCTAAAGTCAATGTGATAATGAATCACCAGTGCGAAGATTTTTTTTTTCCCTGCTTGAGTTGCTATCTTTTGCTCTTTCAAGTTTCTGAGCTACTGCTGCAAGAGTAAAAAAAAATGCACAAAACCAGATCCATTGAAGTGTTTTAATCAATTATTTACCTAATAAGATTGTGGCTTAGTTGTTATTCTTAGGAAATGTGCACGTTCTTGCTTGCCATTAGAAATAGCTTCCATCAGTCCACCCCTCCACCCTTTTCGGAATCATTCAGCAGATAGCAAGGCTGTGTGTCATTTTACCAAAGTACTTTGTCTGAAAAAGTGCTGACAAAAATCTGGCGGATTTTTCTGGAGGAAGTTGCATTCACTTTATGGCTTCTGTTTGCTGTTATGCACTGTTACTAGTCTAAACAATCCAGCTAGGTAAATTCATGTACGTACTATGCATGCGTTGGGTTTGCTCCTATGTCTGCCATTGTGCTGTGTTTTGAACAGCTTCAGGTACCTCAGTCTCAACAGTGAATCTTATGTTGATGAGTTTTCTTTATGCTTTTGCTGGAGTTTCCATAAACCAGATGAGATTTCACATACATTTTGCAGTTCTGAATGCAGCATGTGCTTATAAAAAGTTTTAGTCTGTATTCTTATTCATACACAGAGAATGTTTTTAATTTAAACATCCTCTGGCTTTGTGAGGATCACAAGAGAATCATCATCAATACTGATCATCTTTGACAGCCTCTTGTTAAGCAAAATCTTTTTATTTTGTCCTACAGCTGGAGTAAACAGCAACATAAATCCCACTCATAAGCTTTTATTCAGTTGAAGAATGTAGCTTCAGAATGAATTGCATATTATTCTTCTATTACTTAAACAAATCAGGAATGAATTGTCTTGGGGAGAACAAGGCCTATTTAATGAAAGGAGATCACTTATAGCCATTTTAGGAGTTTTTAAAAAATAAAATCCAAGGGTAAAGTGTTTCAGAATGTACATACCATAAGGAGAGCAAGCTGTGCAAGGTATTCTTATGTAGCACCTTTAATTTGTGAGAAAATAGATACTTCACAAAATATGAGAAAACTTGCAAGTAGTTTGACTTTCAAATTTAGAAACTGCCCAGAATGTTAGAAATGGTAAAATAATAAGACATAATTGTTTATAATTTTGATTGAATTGTTACTAAAATTTTAAACTGGTGGTGTTACTGGAAAAAAAATGCAGTATTATGATTGAACTCTAGAAGTAGAGGTCAGCTTGTGTTGCAGTATTACAATTTAAAATAATAAACAGTGGTCTTCTGTGCTTTTGGCAAAGTTTTGGAGTGCTAATCCAAATCTGAAATGTGCCCACATTGTTCATGTTAGCATCCCTACACATGGTATAAAACAAGCGCTGTTTATAATGTGCTGTATGCCAATCTAAACAATGTTATTTCCTCTTAAGGGACTTGCTTTTAAAGTCAACTTTATTCTGAACTTATTTAGCAAACAAATTCCAAAAATTGAATGTTCTGGTTACAGAACAGCTGAATGTTTGACTGGTTTCATTTTCCAGGTTTGGCACATACGCAGAATAAACTTTGTACTCATCATCACTGGGATGTTGATGTGCTGCATCAGTCCTGGCCCAAAGTAGACCCAGAGTACCTTCAGCCGTCAGATACTGTGGAGATGTCTGTTCTGGTAAGAGCTTTTTCATTTAGTTTCAGTGGTGGCCAACTAATGCATTATAAGCTCAGAGGATGACAAAAGTTCTACTCTGGTGGAAGTTGGTTCGCTTCTTAGGGGGCTCAGTGACGGGTCAGATAGAATAGAAGCTGCAATTACCATTGTGCTGAGTAATTAAAATGGTTTCCTAAGTGAAAAAATGTAGCCAGTCTGGAGGGGAGACGATGTAAATATAAGTCTTTTTGAGTGATTGCGTATTTATACCTGTGGGGATTTGACCAAAGAACAGCCATGGATAAGGATGCTACAGTGAAAACTACAATCAAAATATAGGTCACTTCGTATTTTTTACCTGATGGTGCATTTATGAACTTGGCCCTGTGCAAAACTGCATGATTAGGTGACATTTCTTGTGGTACCTGTAGTGCTATGATGGCCTAACACAAGCTATCGTAAGCTGGGTTCAGTTGCTGTGATTTTTGCCCATATTTTCTGTCTGCCTCAGGCTGAATTTCTGGCACATTTTGTATTTGCAGGTTGAGGAAAAACAGGTATCTTTGCGTTCCAGTTTCTCTTTGAGCTCTAATGAAAGAGCTGGTAGTTCAGCAGAAAAGTGGATGTATAACTACATTTAGTTAACCTGTAATTTTCCAACATATGTACGCATGCACAGTGTAGCTTACGGTCTTTTTTCCTACATCTCTAGTTAACTACTCTGTATTCAGCAGATTCCCAGCCATCATAAAGCTTTATCGTTAGATAGTGCACAGTAGCAGCAGGTGCCACTGCAGGCCATAGAGGGACTGCCTGGAGCCAAGCGTGTGGGTTCCATGAGTAGTGTCTCAGCTCTTCCATTGACTGACTCGGCATTATGATAATATGTAATTATGCAGTTGCATACTATTAGGTCTGCAGAACTCGTGCCTTTTTCACTGTTCACCAAAGAATAACCTTTAATATACTATGCAGACATTCTAAACTTCAATGTATTAAATTAAATGTTTCAACTTAAATGCTTTTTGTGTTTCTGGACATTGAATGAAATGGAGGCTCTAGAAGAAGTGTCATTTGGTTATGTAAAACTGCACGTTCTCTGTGTGTAAGAGAAACAGACGCAATACATTTTATCTGTATTTTATTCTGTTAGCTCCTTTGGGTAGAAGGAGTAAGGCAGTTTGGTTATTTTTGTTCAGCTGGGTTTTTTGAGGAGGGAAGAGATTGCTGGGATTTAGAGGAAGTCATGTTGCTGTAGATTTCCTTAATCAATGTATCTGTGCAAATAATTTCGTATCTTGCCAGATCTCTCAGTCAGTCCACTTGAACAGAATGAGAAATGCCCCTAAAACATTAACTTTTCTAATGTTCAATATACATCCTTAGCAAAGGCCACAGAGTATGTATTTTTGGAGGAAATTTTCAATTGGCATCTTTTCCAAAACCAAGGAGGAGAACTCAAGTGCCAGCTGGGGTTAATAGCAGACTTAGGCTACTATTCACTGTGGGTTTTTTGCCTTCTTTCTTTCCCTCTTTCTTTCTTTGTGGTAAGCATTTACTTATACCAGTAGAAAGGTCATATATCCATATAAACATTCACCTACAAGCACAGCTAGCTAACATCTTAAATTCCAGTGTTCAGTTTATAAGGAAGTCATGAATGAGAAATTGTGTAATTATAGAAACTTCTTTGCAATTGTGGTTAAAGCAAACATGTTATTAAATATATCTTTAAAATAAAATCTTTAGCAATACAGGGAAAACTCTGAACCCAATGTTTTTAAGACTATACAGCTGAACATAAAAATTTGTAAGCGTTTCACTGATATTTTTCTGCTGATGTTAAAACTTCATTCTCAAAAGAGAAACCAGAAAAATAAAAATTAGTTTTGATTTAAACAACCATTTTGAAAATTATGTTTCTTTTCCTGGTTGAATTTGTCAAAGCCATAGCCTTGTGTAGAAGTCTTGTAATATGACAGAAAGCAAACTCTGTGTTCTCAGTCATATATTCATGGAAGAATATGTTGTATGTAAACACCTTCCTTAGTTTTGAGAAAGCAAGTGACTGGAAGACCAGAGAGACAAGTTCCTTTTTCAAACTGGGAATAATTCCTAAAAATAGTTCCTGGGGGGTGTGCCTGGCTTTCTACTGTAAGAGTAAGGCAAAAGGGAAATATGGAGGAGCAGGGAGAAATCATCACAAATGTGAATATTTTAAAGTCTTGTGGACACTGTAGGTTTTTGTATAGCTGTAAAAATAAATTGCCCTCATTAAACCAAGACGCACTCGACATACGGAGGAATTGGTTAGTTGCAAAGAGGCAGTGTTCCTTCACAAGGCTGCACAGTCAAACTAAGTCTTTGGGCCACAACCCTATTCTTCTCAAGACTTCAGTCTGCCTCAGGCTGCCAGAGATTCGCCTGCTGAGACATGATGGTTTTATTTCTCTTGACACAAAATACTTCATTATTTCCTGTCTGTGCTAGAGTTATGTCTTTCCATATTTAACCCAAAGCAGCAAAAGCAACCAACTCACTGCATCCTTGGGTGATAAAATACAGATTGACTACAAGACAGACATTAAAATTCACTGGATATGCATGGTATCTGTTACCCTAAATGTTACTGCAAAGTTGAATATTTTGAATCGTACCATATATTGTTAATGCTATGAAAAATCCGACCTGAATGTAGTGTGCATTTCATCCTATGAACACACTTCTGAATAGCATTCCTCGAATTTTCTAGGTGGTGCAGAACTGTTAGCAGCTGTGGTCTTATAACTGATGTTTTTATAAAATAAAAAAAAAGTTGGTGTCATTTTTCTTGCTTTGGCATATGAGGAAGTCCTAAAAGTCCACAGATATTTATTTTCCTTTTTAATTCTCAGAAGGATTATGCATCACTGCTAAAAAAATATTTGAGTTGAACTAAAAATTCCTTTCTGCAGCCTCCAGGTGCTTATTTTTCAGTCTTTTGTAATTTCATTTCATCCTTCATAACCTCTCTAGCTCCCTCTAGATCCAAAATAGCCTAAAAAGTCAAATATTTTAAAAAAACAAAAAAAAAAAGGGAAAGAAAAGAAAAAGCAACAGCTCCCTTCCTCAGGGGAAAAAAGGACCCAAGCCTCATTTATTTCTCCTCTTGCAGTTTGCCATGGTTTTTCAGAGAAACAAGGCTGGACCTGCCGAGGGTATGCTAGTCTAGTGAGATACAAAGAGAGAGATGGAAGCATAGCAGAAGATACTTGTCCTGCTGAGAATCTAAGCCCTCAACTAAAAGTGTATGTGAAAAGGATGCTTTTTACGCACAGTGTGTGGTTAAATCTGCAGATGCTTATTTTAAGAATGTCATTAATACGTTTGACTTTGCATCACAATACCTATGGTATAATGAAAGCCATGATGTAAACATGTGCTGAAATCACAACTGATCTGCCATTTGATAGGATTTTCGGACTCTGCTTGCAGCATGGTGTGGGAAGATCAGGAGAGATGCTGTGGGAAGGTACACAGCATCAGGTCGCCCAGGCTTCTTGACCTTTCTAGGAAAACACAAGCACTAGCCGTCATTTACTTACTAAGTTGCTTTAGACCACTTGACTTTTCTGTTCAGAACAGCACCAAATAGGCTCATTGTGGCAAGTTTCCTCCTGCCAACATCCATCCACTGGGATGTATTAATCTGTATCATGGAGGACAGTAAAAGACATTTTTACTAAGCAGGCATAGTTTTGAACTGCAGGCTGTGTGTCCTAGCAGCGAGCTGACAAGCTTGCTTTATATTCTCCCTAAAACTGTATCCGTTTGGATTTTACCATTTTCTTTTTCCTGTGGAATGTATTTCTTCTCTGAAGTGCCCTGTCAAAAAGAGCTACTTGTATTGATTTTTCACAAAAGTTTTAAAAAATGAACTCTTCTGTGTTTTTCAAGGGATTTACTTTGCATGAGGTGCTAAAGGCAACGTTTAACAATGCCAGCCTTTTATGATACCACGTTATAGATACACGTAGGAATAGTTAAAAGCCTACCTACATTATCACTGCAAATTAATGTCAAGTCTAGTCAAAAACCAGAAATGACTCATTCCAGCTGCATTTGAGACTTCATCTTGTTCCTTAAAAATCTGCCCCAACTTCCTCTCTCTGAGAATTGCATAGATTATTTTATTTTCAATAAAATACAAACTAGGTAAGTGAAGTAGGTCTCTCTCATGTGTGGTATGTTGCATACATGTATCCTGGACAAAATCCGGGTGAAAACCAAGCTGTCTGCATTTTTATGTCCAAGCTGTATGAAGCAACATATGTTCCTTTTAGATGATTGAAAACTCATTACAATGATGTCTAAGGGTCAAAGATCTGCAGTACCTGCAGCAGATTTTTATGCAAGTAATTTGATTGAACTGAATTTAAAAATTCAATTCTGTAGTCTCTGTCTGTTATCTGCTCTTACTGGATGACAGAAATTATTTATAAGACCATTTTATAAATTAAGGTGATTCCCACTGAAGGCCTTACTCAGTTTTACTTACATGATTCTGTCCTGCTGATGCAAAACCAGTATGGAAGCTGCTCTGAAAATCAGCCACACAGAGGAAAGTATTACCTTATGAGCGGTTGTCGTCTTTGTGTTTGGTGTTGGCTTAATGACTCATGCGTTTAGTATGAATGCAACATACAATGAGTTAAAGCCTATTTTTCTAAAAATGAGCAATGATGAATCTTTCAGGTATCATTTCAGCCACAAATATTTTTATTTTAATAAAACTTGCATCTGAATCTCTGTAACGAATCGCTTAGCTGTAAAGAATCTAAATTGCAGCCTAGAACTATGTACAAACCAAGATTCCCACCTGACAAACCATTATGTTCACTCTCACTATTCATCTTGTGTAACTATCACTTCTTTAAACTTCAAAACGTCACTGCATTGCATAGTCACGTGCTGCTTGCTATCTTCAAAACTAAGACTTCCTATGGCCACTTCTTCAATTTTCCTTGAGTTATCGTGAGTCAGAGTTTCATTCTCTTATTTTATGGTAGTTGGACAAGGAGGTATGGAGAATTTTATCCTCTACTTAGACAGTCTAGTATTGGAGAAAAGAGAGTTTGATCTACTTCCCCATCCCACTTGTGGAACAAGATTCAGGAAATGAAATTGTATAAATCAGTCCAGTAACTTCTGTTTTCTTTTGTTTTCATGTCTCTTTCAGATCAATAACAAAGCCTGTGGCAAAGTTTTTGTGCCTCAGCAGGCAGCCCGCAATTTTGAAGAAGTCCATGAGCTAGTTCTTCAAAGTGAACTTGGAGTCAAGCATCTCCAGGGGCGGACCATTAAAAAGGCCTTTCTGTCTCCCAGAACTGCCCTTATCAACTTCTTAGTTCAAGAATAGCAAAGGCTCTGCTGGGCTGTCAGAGGGAACTGGAATCATCTGAGAGTAAACCAATTCAAAAATACCAGTCATGGTTATTTACATCTCGTGTAATAGTGGGGAAGAAATGTTATTAAAATCAGGTTGCTGCTAAATCTTCATTTCAACGTGGAGAAACGTGCAGAATTAAAGTTTCTTATCAAGTCATGGTAAGGTGCTCTTTGTATTCTCTGGGAGAATGAGAAGGAAGCGCAGAAGAACCAAATGACTATAACAGAAGGTAATGATACAAAGCACACGGGTTATAGTGACAGTCTCAGGAATAAAAGCTATTGGAAAGTTGGCTTGGCTAAATGCAGAGGCATAACTATGATTCCAGGACTAAATGACTGCCCTGAGTATGTGCTACACAATCAGTCTTTGCTCCCTGTGTCTGACACTTGGGTACCCTACCATTAACTAACATCTTAAGTTGTAAGAAAATGTTACTATAGAGTGTTAATTTTAAAAAGGGCTTCTTTAGCATTGGCCAGTGATCTTGGGCACAGCAGGTAGCCAGGATGGCATGGTCTGATACATTTAACATACATTTCAGAATGAAGCCAAGAAAAAGGTCTTATTATTTAGCCAAGTCCTGCTTTAGCCAAGATCCTCCTTCCTCGATGGCATATTTCTGTTGGCTCATACATGAGAGGTTCAACTTCAGCCAAGTTCTGGCAGTTGTTTCTGCAGAGAACAGAGTGGAAGTTACTTCCTACACATGAGCCCTCTCAGAGACTTTCAGGGGATTCAAGAAGAGGTTCAGGAGGGTCCAGACGAGGGCCACAACAATGATCAGAGGGCTGGAACACCTCTCCTGTGAGGACAGGCTCAGAGACTTGGGGTTGTTCAGCCTGGAGAAGAGAAGGTTCCAGGGAGACCTTACTGCAGCCTTCCAGTACTTCAAGGGGGCCTGTAAGAAAGATGAGGACAGACTTTTTAGCAGGACCTGTAGCCATAGGACAAGGGGTAATGGTTTTAAACTAAAAGAGGGCAGACTTAGACTAGAAAAGGAAGAAATTTTTCACCATGAGGGTGGTGAAACACTGGCATAGGTTGCCCAGAGAGGTGGTAGGTGCCCCATGCCCGTAAACGCTCAAGGTCAGGTTGAACGGGGCTCTGAGCAACCTGATCTAGTTAAAGATGTCCCTGCTCATTTCAGGGGGGTTGGACTAGATGGCCTTTAAAGGTCCCTTCCAACACAAACTATGGTTCTAAGAAAGGGATGAGTCGGCTGCTAGAAATGCAGCAGTGGGGAAGGCAGACAGCATGCTTTTTGCCTCTTCTACTAGTTCTTGTAGTGCCTAGATCATAAAACTTGAATCAAAATTCTTTCTTTTTTTTTTCCTGAGGGGTTCATTAAGCAGAAATAGCTGTCATGTTCCTAAAAATCGATCAGACTTTCATCAAACACAAGGCCATTCTCATGCCTCATTTCAACCATTTTATTTGTACACTGCATTGCTGTTACATCCCCATGGAAAAGTTTATTGTATTTAGTAAATGCTTGAAAAAGGGTTTCCAAAGAAACAATTACAGGGTTCATTGTGTAAGAATGTCTTTTCTTTAAGAACCATTAAACTAAGTAGTCCAGTAAGCCAGCCATTTATGAGCCATTCTGACAGTTAAGAAGTCAGCAGTAACAACCAGCCTGGCAAATACAGAGGTCTGTATTAATCCTCCAGCCCAGCAGTCATCCAGACTCTGTATTAGATTAAAGGAAAACCAAGAAAAATCTCCTGCATGACAGTAAATAAGTCCAACAGATCCTAAGCAACTAGGATCAAGACAGATCACATTGCAGTGTGCGTACTACCTAAGCAATACCAGTATTCTTTTTGGTTTTATGCATTTTTGGTACTGAAGATCTAGCTACATAACAGATGCCAGTCTCAGCGAGCAGGTTTGGCTCTACACGCCTCTACTTCTGCAACAAAACTCTGATTCCTGCTTCCTCCTGGATCACACTCGTGCAGATTTTCTCTCCAGCAGTCCTTTGACACAAGAATGACTAAGAAATGGAATATTTATAATGAAGATACCGTCGTTGCAGTTTTAAGACTCCAAAAATCTCAGCCACAATGGAATGCATTCAGACATTCAAACACAGGCCTTTAGTTGGAGTTAAAATAATTTGAATTCCAGTGTCTGCCTGACATATATGTTGTTATAAATTCATAAAACGCCTGTTCAGAAGCCCCTAAAAGGACTGTGAAAGAGATCCTTTGAAGTAAAATCTGTAAGCACAGCACAGTCCTGCTCCCCCCCTCCCAAAAAGCGTAATGCACCCTGTGGAACCGTATTAACGGAGTTTTTCTTTGGGGGAAAGGTGACGTTTGGTGTAAATAAAAACTTTGAAAATTTACAGGGATGAAGAAAGATGTTGTAAGCCCAGCAGCCCTACGGTGCCTTTAAACAAAAGCTGCAGTCACTCCAGAGCTGAGCAGTAGCCCGCAGTGTTTATTGCTGTTAGCACTGGCGGGTATTTGCTCTTGCCGGAGGAAGTGAATTGTAGATGTCACTTGGTGGTTCAGGCAAAAATCAAAATAAGGAATGGACTTCTACAGGCTCAAAAAGGCAAGGTAGCAGACAGCAATTGCACAAAAAGTGTACGGTCAGAAGTCACGCCAGCGTGTTTACGGTAAGTTGAAATTCAGTGTGGTCCAGAGGAGACAAAAAAGGTGGTGAAGAAGTGAGTGAGAGACATGATGGGAAAGCCTGACAGAGCCTAATCCCTTGGTAAGTGGATGTTTGAAAGATGGCAGAGGTGCCAACTGCGGAGCTGTGCGGTTTTCCTGACAGCTGCTGACATTTCCCACTAGGTTGACTTGCGCTGAAGCATGGTGGCCATTTGTCTTAGGATGGTTGTGACTCACACGTTTGGTCCGTGCCTAGACAGCACTGATACTGATATACCGAGCCTTTTAAAAATAACTTATCACAGATGCCTCTCATTTATTTAACAGCTTTTACTTGTGTGATGGTACAGATACATCTTTATGCTGAAGGTGATATAAAACATTATCACAGATTTTGTGCCCTTGAAGAGTTTGGTGGCTAAACAGTATGAGAGTTTTAAATCTGGGAGGCGATACCTGAGAAATGAGAAGGAAGGGGACTGACGGGCCATTAATTGAATTGCACCGCGTTCATCACACACATTGAAGTGGATATGATGCCACTGTCTTTATTCCCTGACATGGTGAGCCAAAGAAGACATGGGAGATTTGCTAAACCCAGTGGGATAGACCCAGGACAAACTACTCCAAGAAATGGATCCACGAGATGGAAGGGGCATTTTCTGCATCCTTGTTGCTCAAGGTGATAGAAGACTGGTCACAGCACTGATCCAGTCTGTATCAAATTTCTGTTTTAAGTCAAATAAGTTTTATAGGGTTTTTTTTACATCAAATAAATCAAATTTTAAGTCAAATAAGTTTTAAGTTAAATTTTTAAAAAATAATTATTGGCATGCTTTGTACCTCAAAGTCATGCAACTGAATTTCCAAAAAGTCCAGCCTTCAAACATTGATTCTGGAAAAATAAAAATTGGCAAAACCCTGAAAGGTCACTAAGTACTTTTCCAACGACATTGATTTCATAAGAAAATGTCTCAGATGCTGGTGTGATGGGGGCACTGAAATGTGCTGGAAGACACCACCATGTAGAAAAACATGTTCTTGGGCGTGGGTGGATATTTCATCGTCATCTACACTGACTGAGATGACATGAACACACCAATACTGCTTAGGCAATAGGGCTTTTTACATCATGTTAAGGAACAATGATACAGCTTAGGTCACTAGCAAAGGCAGTTCTCTAGCCAGGTTGTCCCACCTATGCTTCAAAAAAAAACCACCCTGTGCAAGGTCATGGCTGAACAACTGTTTATTTTTCTGTGCCCTTCACCAGAATCCAAACATGGACACTGTGCGCTCAGTGACTTACTGGATTAAAGTAATGCCGCAGAACTGACATCTGGTTAATGATGGCTTTTTCTGATCTGACTTTGTAAAAGCCTGCTTGTTTCTTCTGGAGGGGGAAATTCCACAGATAATGTAGGTCATCGAGCCTCCCTTCTTTGTCTCCCCTTCTTCAATGTAAAGCCTCACAGAAAGCTATTCCTCTTCTCTAAACTTCTTAGAATCAACAGAAACTAAAAATAATGTTAATTAATTAGCACTTTGCTGGTTGTTCCTTCCTAGGGAGGTTTCCAGTATATAAGATTTTTCTAAAATGTTCGCTATAAATGAGGACGGGGGAGAAATCACTGTGGGGTTTTTCTAGTTTTGCAGTACTTACTACGGTTTACAGAGAGGGAACTGGCTTTATTTATGTATATTTCCCAACTTGGAAGAGTATGTACACTGTTTTTGCTGGATGCTTTTTCTGCTGCTTTATTTCTCCGGTCCCCTCCTGTTATGATCTGAGCTGATTTTGTATCAAAGGACTGTGCTGTAAGAGAAGTGTTGAATGTGAAGCCAGGTCTATCACCAGAACCCAAGTGGTGAATATACTTCTTAGCCCAGTGATTTCTCAGTCCAGGTAACATCTGCTTTTGACTTTTAAAAAATGTTGCTCGAACTACAGCAGTGTTTGTGGGTTTTTTTATGGAAATGGGGTTTATATCTTGAAGAAGCAGCATGAAGCTGATCAGATGTAGATGATGTAGATGACAGGCAGATTTTAGCATGTCCCAGCCGTAGGAGGAGGAGAGCTGAACTGGAGCATTATCTCTGTGCAGGAGGGGACAGGATCAGGGCTCTCATCTGCAGTCCAGATGATAAAAGAGATCTTGCCTGACACGCGGAGGAAAGGTGGGACTTTTTTTTTCCCCTTTCCTGAATGAAGTGACTTTCCGGTACCACTAAGCATTCTGTAATTCAATAACCCTGTCTGTCCCAGGAGTGCCGAGTCACACACAACCTTTGTGTCTCATGGCACTTCTCTCAAGTATGCCTTGGGTTGGGTACGTTCAGGTCTGTTTTTAGCCCTGGAGAGTTGCAAACCAGCATCATCTTCCATACAAATTTAGCTCTAGTTTCATCTGTAGTCAGAGAGGTTGAACAGGTTTTCCTGCGTTTCTAAGTTGTTTGTGTCTCCAAATAGGAGTATTTTTGCCTCAGTGTAGCGACGTTGCAGAAAGAAGCCCCAAAGGCTTTTGTTGTATCTGCCAGCCTTTATGTTGGCCATGAGAGACTGGAAACTCAGTCAAAGTCAAGCAGATGCTTGTATTTGTTGTCAGGTGAACAGGGCGCAAACCTGTGAGAGATTTTGATCACAGGAATCTCATCAGAAGTACCCTCTAATATTGAACATCCAGGACATTTCCTTGTATGCTCACCTGCCTGCCCCACACCAATTTGCTCTCCATTTTAGGCTGCCTAATTGCGCTCTCGGCAAAAGAACACGTAAATGGGAAAAGCTTAAGTATAGTGAGCTGCATATTCACATTCTTTCTGCTTGCACTCGTGACACTTGGCCTGGGACATTTGGGGCATAGGAAGTTCTTTTATTTGAAGAGCCTGGTCTTCTTCAATATCGCTCTAAGCAGAACGTACACATTTACATGAACAGAAATGTGTGGCTTGGCTTGCTCCCTTAGATAGAAGCACGCTCTCTGGGCTGGCTGCAAGGGGAAGGCCCATAGTCCTACCTAAGGCTCTGAACTTCCTTATCTACCAGTAGTTCTTTACACGTGCCAAAACCGAGCGTAAGAGGTCCAAGGTTCTCCCAGTACACCCACCGCCCGCTGCCAGAAGAGACGCACAAGCTGCCAAGCAAAGGGAGGTGCTCTCCAACAACTGCGCTTGGCGCCAACAATGTGTGAAGCGAAACACATATCATGGCTGTATGTGATGCAGGGCACTGATCGGGAATAATAAACACAGGACACACAACTGGGGCAGAAAAGAGAGTGATTTAATAAGGGAGCGTGACACATTACCGGCAATGGCAGCCTGGGTTTGTTTCTGATGAAGATTAAGAGAATTGGCAGAACAGGAAATTGTTTTCTGCTACAAAGGGAAATCAATTGTCTTTAAATACACAGCAGTGTAATTAGCAAATCTTACTAATTGCTGCAAAACAGAAATACAAGTGTGTGTTGCCAGGCTGGCTAAGCCAAGAAAATATTGTGAAAAAAACTGTA
The DNA here is from genome assembly GCF_000687285.1 of Phaethon lepturus. Taxonomy (NCBI): domain Eukaryota; kingdom Metazoa; phylum Chordata; class Aves; order Phaethontiformes; family Phaethontidae; genus Phaethon; species Phaethon lepturus. The sequence goes on along the minus strand of NW_010560787.1, from coordinate 5,984 downwards.
GAAGCTTTTAGAAATGAATATTTTTCTTAAGTACGTCTCCATCCCTGGAGATCCACGTGGCTGGATGAAATAGCAAGTGTGCAATAAAAATATATATACTTCCCAATTTTCCCATGTGAAAGAGCATTTAAAAACATCTGTTAGTCAGAGAACTTCTCCCAAGACATGCACGGAAGAACTGGGTGGATGCACTGACTGCATCTGGCAAGTCCACTCGAAGCCCACCAAGCCACGTGAGGCCGATGATTGATGGCAGGATGTCGTCTGACCTGCGGAGTGCTTCCAGCCCAGGATTACTAAAGGCCACGTATGTTGGTTAAACAGGTCACGGTGCTGTTTGTGTTAATGCGCTGATAAAGAGGCAGGGAAGCGGAGCTGGAAAATTCTCCAGGCGAGTTCTTGTGCTGATAAAAGGCTCCTTTTAGTAGAAAATGGAGAAAACAAACTACTCCATATTCTTTTGAGCAAGGGTGGGAAAACTGGCAAAGCCACACGCGTTATTTTGGTGCAACTCTGCAGCCACCAAGAGCTAGTGTTTGGCCCCATGGACCAACGGTGAAGGGAGACCGGGGTCTCCGCCACCACTGATGGCACCTGGAGAAACCGAAGAGAGGAAGGCGAAGGGCGTTCTCTGCCCCGGAGCAGCAGCCGAGCTCTTGGCTTTTGGCTCCGGGCTTCCTCGGGGAGATTGAACTGCTACCGCTTCAGGGATTTGCAGCCTTTTCACCCTCTGCTGCTGCCTGGGCTCCTGTTCCAGATCTCGGTGATTCCCTGTGGCTTCTCTCACCCCCCAAGGTCTCCCCTGCCAGGTAACCCCTTCCCTGCCTCAGTTTAC
>NW_010560787.1:4758-5116 GCF_000687285.1 Phaethon lepturus | reverse complement strand
ACTGAGGCTGCAGAGCGTAGTAAGTTAAGGAACATGACCCTGAACGCTTTTTTGTGAAGCATCTGGACCACTCCAGAAAAGCAGTTTGGAAAGCTGTCCCAGTGCTGCCCCGGCCCTTCTGCGCCATTAGTGTTAATTAAATGGCTCTTGGTGTAATTCCCCGCAGAGATCATGCCCCATAGCAGGCAGTTCTACTGCAACAGAAGCAAAACACCCAAGTTCAACATCTGACGTTTCTGCCCTGCCCCTGGGGGCCGGGGATGCCCAAACCTGGGCTGCCCGCAGTCCCCAGCCTGCCCCTGCAACTTGGGGGTTAAACACGCAGGCAGGGCGGGCCGCAGGCCGGGGCGGCGGCACG
>NW_010560787.1:0-4735 GCF_000687285.1 Phaethon lepturus | reverse complement strand
CCCGGAGGAATGCAGAGGCCCCTGAGGCAGCGGTGGGGAGGAACAACATCTCCCAACCTTGCCCTCCTGCCTTTCCTGCGAACTGTTCGGAAGGCAGAGGCTGAGGTTTGGCCTCTCCACCTCCACGGCGTCCCGCTCAGCAGCCTGACCCCCAGCTTGAGCCCAGCTTGAGCCCGGCTTTCCCACCCGCAGCAGCCCCCAGGCTCACCTCCTGCGTCCCTCCCTCCACCACCCTCTTATTTACCTCACAGCCCTGTGCATCACCTTCCTGGTATAAAGCACCCAGCTGGTGCAGATAAATTGCGTGTTTATGGAAAACCTCTGTAGAAAACCGGAGGGAGCGTTCATCGCTTCCCTCTGCGATTCGCAGTCGAGAGCTCGGGGATGCTGCGGCGCATCCTCGCGAGAGCCGAGAGGTGCATTTGCTCCTGCAAGAACCAAGCCAGGCTCCATCCTGGAAATACTTCTGCCTCATAAATTGTTCACTCTGTTTATATTCTAGCACTGAAGCCTGTGTCGCTTTCTTGCTAAAACACACCAGAGCACGTATCTCGGGCGTGGCGGAGAGGAGTGTGTAGTCCAGGCTCCTGGCTGGGACAGCTACAGCCCCAGCGAGGCACCAGCACCAGGGATTAGACCTGGAAATGTCCACAAAGACACTGGTGTGCCTCCAGCCACTGGTTCCTTACAGTAGTTTGGTTGCAAATAGGTAGCATGAGTATCCGATGGTTGCTTTTGGAGAGAGCTCTAGCTATAAATTGTCACCCAGACACCTCCTAATCGTTTTTTTTCCATAAACTATACAGCCCCGCGCTGTTGTCGTGCTTCAAAATCTGCGGGTATTTTCTCCCAGACAGAAAAAAAGATTGGGCAGGGAGCAGGGGGTGGTGGTGGGTTTCTCCACATTTTCTCCATCTCTGCAACGTGACCCCAGAGCCAAACGTGGCACCAAGACCTAAAGACAGATGATCCATGATCCCCTCCCCGCTCTCGTTCGCGACTTCCCTTTTTACCCAGGCAGGCTACGTTTTGCCCCGGCATGGCCGCGGCTGTGGCACCTCGCCGGCCCTGGAGGGCTGCGGCGGTGTGCCCCACGCTCCCACCCAGATGGGGCCGAAATCGGGGCACACCAGCTCGGGGCTGCTTCTCCCCAAATTGCTGCCTCCCTCCGCCCCACGGGCAGCTGCGGTTGCCACGTGGAGCGGGGCTGGGTTACAAGCTGTCAGCGTTATTTTGCATGAGTAAATGCAGCGTGGAAGCCTTGCCCACAGGAACAAAAACATTAAACGAGCAATGTTGTTTTTTTTTTTCTTCAAGGGATAGGATTTAGAATAAGTTAATTCAAATTGGCACATAGATTTTGGTCCTGTGCTATGATGGCAATCGTAGACCCCTTAATTTCTTAATGGGCATGGGGTGTAAAACGCACAGGAACTATAAAAATGTGGGACCATATCTAATCGCAGCAGAAGGGTCGGCCAGTCAGTGTAGTATTACATCTCCAGTCTAGCAGAAAGTTCACGTTAATCATCTGCTCCCTTGGGAATACCCCTAAGCCCAAGTCTCACAGAAAGAATAAATCTGAGCATGAAACTTCAAAGGTATTTTGCTGCCTAACATTCACTGAAAGCGTCGCGAATTAAACACCGAAATGCCTTTGAGTCGCTTGGCTGCGATTCCCCTGCGAAGGCGCTTGCCATCAAAGTGTCTGCTCATGCGTGCGGAGCCTGGAAGGAGGCCAAGCCCAGCACGACGGTTCCCTATCCGAAGGGCTTCGGCAGCCTTTTCCATGTCGTCCGCGCGAGCATTGTTCTGCAGACAGCTGATTTGATCCTTTGGCATAGGAAGGAAATGTACTTTACAGAGCTGGTGAAGGTCAGCAGCATCCAGAGCGGCCATTTGGCAAGAAGGTGGTGAGCTCCTGTGGGTCCGACTGTAAAATGACTTACAGATGTTAGGTTAAAAGTAATGGCAGAAAATGGATGCATGACCCTCAAAACAGAAAGTCAGAAAAAAACCATGATCTCAGGGAAGTTACAGATTCTTCCTTGGTTGGTTTGTTGAAAGCTGAAAATAGAGACGTCTGTTCGCAAATACTTCTGTTCTGCCAAAGGGTTTGTTTCCTAGAGGTCTGAAGAGCTGCATCTCACTGTGTTTGAATAAAAAAAAAAGCAGTAGACACCGGCTGAGTCTCTGATACGCTGGACAGGAGTGTGCCTTGCCTTGATGAACTTTACATCTTCTGGTGAGATGGAGGGAAGAAGGTGCAAGAGCCGTGTGTAATTTCCTTTTCGACTGCTCTTTGTCGCAGATTCCCCCCGTGAGTAAAGCGGTGGTGAGGTTCACGCTCCCGTCCTTATCTACCTGCTGCCCTGTTTCCTTCCTGTTACTCTCTCGGGCTGTACAGATATGGACTCAAGCAACCCGTTGTTCAGTACCAACTTTCTTGCTTATCATTTTAACGTTGGACTCTCCTCATTTTAAATGAAAACAGTCATACTGAGAACTTAGCATCTCAGCTACTCTGGTCTCCAAAAGTGCCCTGAAGCCAGCGGGGCGGAGGAGGCATCCCATGCTTCAGCCACTTGCTGTGGTTCTCCTCATCGGCCCAGGACATTGCCAAAACTGGCCTTGCACTAGCCCTTTCTGAGGATGCTCTTTAGACATTGAAACTCAGGATTGGTTTTCACTGCCCCAGCTGAGCTTAACATCGGACTCAACAGTTTTGTTCAAGTTCCTCAAAAGAGGTTGTCACTCTCGTTCTCCATAACTGGTGGCCTGAGCCTACACCTGCCTGGCACGAAGCAGCTGATGGGGGCCACCGTGGCCTCTTCCAGCCACAAAATGGGAGGCAAGCCCTTTCTACTCCAGCCAAAAGGGCCCTGGAAGAGGCAGGGGCTTGCTGTGCTTTGCGTGACGGACGTCCAGACGCAAGCTAAACCTTTCTGAACTGCCAGGCCTTGTGCAAAGCGGGGTTTAGCCCCCAGGCACCTCACCCAGCTTATCCCAAAGTGAAAGAGGGCTTGTGAGGCTCAGCCTGAGGATGCTGTGACACCCCTCCTTCCCTCAGCCCCGGGGCAGAGGAAGGCTTGGAAAGGTTTGATAGATGGATGGGACCTTTTCCTGATGCTTTGTGAAAACTCCAGCACTATCGATCCCTTAAAAACCTGTCAGGCCACGATCAGCAACAGCATGTGCTGGGGTCCCCCTTCCCCAGCTCCTGGGGACGAGGGGAGCTCCGGTGCTGCGCGTCGCCCTACGCTGGCGTGCCCACCCACCTGCCTTCCCTTAGAAACCATAAAACCTCATAAAACCACGTGTGCAGTGGCTGGGCTAACTTTTGCCAGTCCAAAGTTTATCAGCTGATCAACTCAAGCTCGAGCCTCAGTTTGCTCCTGCCGGGACGAGCCTCTCGGTCCTGGTTGGAGCCTCTTTGGAGGCTCCAAAATAATTTGGTGGTTGCTTTGGGAGCAGACAGACACCTTTTCCAGGGGCCCACAGTGCTGTAATTTTTAGGCACATCGGGCTAAAACTCGCTGGAAGAGTCAGCCTATTTTAGATCTGGCCTCAGTTGCTCAGCAGTGCTTTTGTAAAGGAACTGGTCAAAGCACAGGGGATTTTTTTTTGTTTCTGACACATTTCGGTCGCAGCCCAATTCGTAATTATTAAAGGCAGCAAATTTCCACGTTCTTTAACATCTGGCCCTACCTCCTGGAGCCTCGGGGAGAATGAAAATGATGAGTCCTGGGAATGAAGCACACGTGCCTGGGCCCATAGGATCAACGGCACCAGTTGATTTACTCAGAGGTACCATGGCTCCCTACAAACCGGCAGAGATCCCATCGCAGCCCCCCAACCTCTGGGCACCCCCAGCTGGGCTTTGCCACAGAAATTCTGCAACTGGCCCGTGTCGATGGAGGAGAGGTGCTGGGATGCAAAGTGTAGAGTCACAAGGGTAAGTCTTTATTCATGCGCATGACGTGTCCGTTTGCATTGGGGCACCCCAAATGCGGTTTTACACACAGTTCTTAGACTTCTTCAAGCATTTGGGTACAACATAATTTGACCAATGCCGCTGTTTTCCAAAGCAACTATCATTTTATGACATCATCATCCATCTGCTTCTATCTTGATCTAAATGCCCCTGGAGTTGGTCTTGCTGTGGTTACCTGTCTATGACGCTAGATAACAGGGGGGGTTCACAAAGGTGTTGGCGGGGCTGGGATGCTGGTGTTATTTTGGGCATCCAGGGCTAGCCTTTATTCTTCAGGATGATGGCTGTCCTTTTTGCAATGAGCTGGGGTCCTTTAGTCATGCTTACTTAAGCATGACTCTGCAGCATACAATGTAAAATATACCTAGATTAAGAAAATTCATGCTGTTTCCTACTATAAAGGGGTAAGTGGTGCAATAGCAGGGAATGAGATTTTCCTGACAGTTTTTCATGGGATGAGGGGGCTGTTTTTTTCATGACGGGTGGCCGCGACTTTTCACAAAGGGTTTTTCACGTGGGTTTCACGGGCGGTACAGCCATTCTTCAGGGGAAGGTGGCGAGAAAAGGAGGAAAAACACTGTCCTTGCATCGTCTGGGTGACCTTCATCACCTTGCGCACCCCTTTCCAAGCTCAGCTGCCTTCACCGGCCCCTTCCCAAGCGTTATCTGACACCGCCCAGGATCGAGGCAGCGCGCTATTTGCGCGCGTTACGTCTTCGGAGCCGCAGGTGACGTCTTTCG
>NW_010560786.1:35925-65548 GCF_000687285.1 Phaethon lepturus | reverse complement strand
CAACCTAGTGATTCTGTGATTCTGTAATCCAGGATCAAAATACTGCAAATATGTAAACAACTGTTCTACTAGATTAACCCATATCACTTTTGAAGGCTGAAGAAATCAGCATTATAGAAATTATTTTCATGGTAACAGTATTTGACCTTGTAATATTCTCCTGACCTTCAGTTCCAGGTCTACTAGTTCTTAAATATTTTGCTGCCTGGTCAAGGAAAATGGTTAACTGACATCTTTGTGCCCATAAGAACAAAGAAATCTTTGAAAACTTATGCAGCATTTTGAGAACAAATTTTCTGTGGGGGCAGCTATTATATCTGCAAGTCCTGCAGCAGGAAGTTATTTCATACTAGGGCAAATTTGGGTAGTAAATTCTGATGTGGAGTTTTCCTTGTTAGTAAAAACAGTGAGGAAAATTCTATAGGCATTGTGGGTGATGAAAGTACTTATTTTCTTCAAGGAAACATTTTAAAAGCTAACCTCCCATCATGGAAAATAACACTGCTTCTGGTGACAGAAAAACACTCATTTCTACCTTTCACTTCTCTGAGTGATTTTCAGTCCTGTCTCTTAATTCTTCTTCACCATTACAGTGTTCTTTGGGCGATTTTCAATTTGGGTCAGCAATTAACCAAATCTATTTGTATTTGAATCCCTCTATGAACAGCGTAAGTCATTGCTTGTGCTTTTCTGAAAGTGATCCATTATGAATAGAAGCACAATGAGAACAGTTGGATTCAGTGGAAGTTACAGATCCCTACTTGGCACACAAGTCATGATTAGTCCTGTAGGCGTGTAAATACTGCCAAATGACCAGTGTTCAGAATGCAGAGCAGATAACCCTGAATAATGGCCCTGATTGTTTAACTTCTATAAGGCAAGAAATAAGCATGTAGAGGTCTCATCTTCCTCTGCTAATGTTAGGCTTTGGGAAAAATTCATATAAGAGCAAAGCGCAATTCTTAACATTTTTATGGTTTACTGTGAGATAATAATTGCAAAGAAAAAAGTTGCTGCAGAATAATGAGAAGAGCTTAAGCTTGAAAATTATACATCTGTTTCATTGCCTTTCTTTTTCAATGGAAAACTGTAGTGCAGTATTTAATATTCAAGCTAATTTACCATATCAAATGAATTTAGTAGTTTATATCCAACACATTCTATTTTGCCTATTTTGCTTAATGCTGCACAAGAAAAAGATACCTAAATTGTTCTATGTACACCTCTCCACCCACTTCTTCTGCTGGCAGCTTTTTAAGGCACTTAGAGTTGGGGAGGTGAAATGCTCTTAAGCAGGAGGGAAATCAATTTCCATCTCCCACTCTTTGGAAAAGTACACTGAGTACTGAGTGGTTCAGAAACGAACTCCCAGGGAAATAAAGCAAGGTAAAATACTAATTGCTAAACAGTCACAAAATTTACTAGGCTGAAAAGGAACTACTTCAGAAGAGACTTGAGACTTAACTACCCCTCAGACTTGGATCCTCCATGCAGGTGTCTGAACTATGGGTCCTCTTCAGGATATAGGTCCATCTTTCTTCAGGTAAAGATAAGAGACTTCATTCCAGTAGCTCAGAGGTTAGAGCTACCATACAGTAGAGCAGAGACCCATTTGCAAACCCCTGCCTGCATGTCAGGGCTGAGCACAGCCTACCTACTGCATAGCTCAGGACCAAGAAGAGCAAGAGCCTGAGGTTAATGCAGCTCCTAAGGCCACGATCAGAGAGCACACAGGTGGAAGCCTCAGATGAGACTTGCCAGGCTACGTCAGGTAACGAAGGTGCATCCAGGGACCTGACATTACAATTTTTGCAGATGTCATAGGATTTAAACACGAAATTCAAATAACTAAAAATGCCAGGTAGGCTGCTAAGACCCTTCATTAATCTCAAGCGCTTTGGAAAGATACTGTATATTATAAGGAAACATTTAAAAATAATCAGCTTTGTAAAATATATTTCTTGAATGACCCAATCGTTATCCAGAATTGAAATAACAGTTAATGGCAATGAAGGCATTTAAAGGATGGCAGGTTTTAACTGTTAAACAGAAAAGAGTGTGAAAAAGTAGAACAGACGCCACTGACTGGAGGACAGAGTTATAACTTTTCGGACAGCGGCATGGGCAGAGAGTTGAATCAGTTGATTAATAGATCCTTCCTGGAAGAAGTGCTATATTACAAGGACTGTGACAGATAAACCATAAACTTCCCTATTCCAAGTTTCTCAGCTGATCTAAGATCCACAACAAAAGTGCATGTGTACATGTGCATCACAACGATCATTATTCAGTTACGGGGATTTGAGAAAAATATTTCACTAGGCAGTCAAAATGGTGGAAAGATGTTTTTGTCAATTATGAAGCTACTTTCTTTAATGTGTATTCAAGAGTAGCGTGACCTTTAGGTAAGATATAACAGAAAACAGCCTTTCTTTTGTATTTTTTAAGCTTTCAGGCAAACTCAGCCACATAACTGCAAAACATCGTGATGTTAAGCCTACCATAGTATAAGAGAGTCTTTACAAATATTTCCTCAAAAGCTATGTTTCCAGCAGGACCAAGTACACCTTCAGTTACAAAGAGCAGAAAGCTAGGCCTACAGTCTTGGAAATCCTTCCATTATATCCCTCAATCAATAGCCTTAAGACCCTTTCTTTTTCTTCAAATCCCTCCTTCATTACAGTATTACTAAAACAAGGAATCCAGCATAGCATACCACGTACTGCAAGAAGGTACACATTTTCATTTTGAATGTCACAAAGGAAAAAAAAACCCCTGGAATTAGGAAAGTATAGACAATATTTCACTACTCTTTTCCACAATGTTTTGCCATGTGTTCTTTCAGTCTATTTACAGATTATCTGCCACTGTTCTAAGTTCTTCAAAAAACCCAAATCCTTCTTTTTTGTGGCCTTTCTGGGATTATAGTGAAAATAAGTGGTAACAACAACCGCTATTATGAATGCTTGCTTTTTACTAACTAGTTTACATAGAGATGTCCAAATAGGCAGAAAATATTTACTGAATGCAATGGATGACGCATTTTAAAGTGTTCTGGAATTTACCAAGAATCAATAATATTTGACTACCTATTCTCTGGAGACGTTTGAATGCAGGAAAACAAGCAGACTGTGTTTCTTAAATAATTTGGGGGAAATAAATTGAAGTTCATGATTTTACTTAGTTGCCCAAAACTATACTTGTGCCCACAGCAATTTTTTAATGTACTCATCTGAGAAGATGTAGAACCATTCTTTTTGTTTAATGGCTGTTTCTGTTTTGGACTGAAAAAGTACATTTAAGCCTGAAATGTTGTCCTTTCTTTTCCGCTGATATATAAAAATACTGCCTCTCTAGAAATTCTGTCAACCCTGAAGTCCACTGGATTTAAAGAGCTGGATCAGTGAGATTTTGTGCAAGATTATGCCACTGCTGAAATGAAAAAGGGTCAAAAGAAAGATTAGAGGCAATCATTAGTTTCCTGAAAAGTTTCTCATCTCATTCTGTGTAGGGTGGGAGAAGCTAGTTCTTGCCGGTATTCTTCCAAAACACTAAGCACAGTTACAGAAATGGACAAAAAGTTAGGGGATTGAATTTCCACCAGTCTTTCACCTATAATAACCCTGCATACATACAGCATTAAAAAAAATATTTTGTTCTTTTGGATGGCATTTGCAAGCTCCTTTTTACATAAACAGCGTTTAGGAGTTCTTTTTGTTTATTTGTTTGTTTATTTTTTTCCAAAATGGTTATGCCATTGACTGTTTTTCTTTTACAGAGAGATTCTCCATTAAAATTGTAAAATATTTACTCCATTTGGACTAGAAAGTAAAGTTGAGAATAAAAGATAACCCCCCAGAACTGTAGTACCTCAGCTTAGATCTTTTTAAAAAAGTTAGTTAAAGATACTTTTTCATTACTACAGACAGGCTAACCCAAGACTGGGAGGCCCTTCATCCCCGTTGTGGGGCTTGAGAACGCTGCTTCATTCCCATTTAGAATTCCTCCTATATCTGCACTGTGCAAGTAAACTCTCAGCTTTAAATTCTTGCGGCAAATTGTCTTGCATTTGCATAAACTCATAGCAAAAGATTATTATTACCTAGACTACTTTAGAGAGGCTTATGTATACTACGGGCTATATAGTGCAGTGTCTCTCATAGCAATGAATGTTCCACATTTATATAAAAAAAATGGTTACACATGTTACACATCTTCTCTAACGTTAGTAATGAAAGAGATACTGATAACACGACAACAAGATTACATGAAAAATATTTCTCCATGGTCATAACTGTGTTGCAGAACAAACAATAGAGGTAAGGCTTCATGATCTCCTTCAAATATCACAAATATTCAACTCCTTGCTATTTGGAAAGCTGAATATTCAAAACTATTCCCTATGCATTTTCTAGATTTTTAGAATTCAAACCTTACTCAGCTCCCTCGGTTAGGATTCAGCCTGTGTAAGATTTTTCTTCCATAGCATAGTTACTTAGTACCTGACCTTTGCATTTGAGAGAAAAATCCAACAACTCGTTTTGAAAAGCCTGGCACAAGTGAAGCTCGTTACAACATTCCTACAGCAATGGATTCACGTTCTCATCTATAAAGGAACAAGCATTTTATCTGTTTCAAACAGTACTGGAAGGCATTCTTTCAGAGCATTTACAGAACATCAGAAAATGTGTTTCTGGGTAATAAAAATGAATCATTTTATTGCAACTCTTTTACTTCTTAATTAAAAATGCATGAAATGAAGGAATCTCCTTGTACAAAAGTTTTGGGAATAGCAAATTTATATTTCCTCATTTCTTCATAAATGGGAAATTTTGATACTGTAATTTAATCAGAAATTAAAAGAGAAAAAGCAAACAATACACTTGTAGTGTCAAAAATGCCATCTTAAGTAAAACAGCTTTTTCTAATGGAAAGCTGTATTTTTACAGACATAAAGACACATTATAAATGTGTCTTTCATGCTTGCGTACAAGGCCACGCACAGTTTAATGCTAATCACGCATTTATCATGCTGGAAAGCAAATCATAAATACATGAAGACATTCTTTAAAGCATCCTGTGGAGTGCGAGTGAAGTTGTTAAGCTTTTAAATCTTTTCAAACAATAAAATTTTAGTCACTGTATAGAACCAAGGCAAGATATATTTAGTGCTCACATAAGCTAATATTTAGCCTTTTAATGATAAAGTACCACATTTTTTGAAGACATATGCCTGGAAGAAAACGCTTGACTTCGCTGTGACTGATTGCTGAAGGCTTGGTTGTTTAACCTGAACACTTTATTCATGCTCAGCTTGTATATGGATTATATAATGTGGAAAAGGACCCTGTGGTGAAAGATGCTATATAATTGTTCTATGTTTATTTTGATTACCACTGTAGCTAATATCCGTTACTCAATTATGATAATCAAATGCCTCTTCAACTCCAAACAACGCAGTATGAAATGACAAATGGTTGCTATTTGTAAAACTTTGACTCGGTTGATTAAACAATTAGAAAGCATATGTGCAAATATAAAATACATCTTCCTTTATTTTACATGACAATGCAAAATTTGAAAAGAGCCAAGCTGTACTTCACTACTCATCAGGAGTGACAGCTCCATCACTGGCTCCTGGATAAAAGTCTGATTCCCAAATATGTTATTATGTATCTATTTATGAAGAAGGATTAGTTAGCAAGGGATTGAATTGTCAATTAAAAAAGAACAGTAAATAGGATTTTATCTTTTTGTTACAATTCCTTGCAAAAAAAATTTCTTTCCTATTGTCAATTAATCAATAAAAAATGTGAATATGTGGCACTTGTGTGTCTTTCTGTCACCTTTAGAATGGAATAAGGCTCTCATTTACAATCCTGACTATATTAGAAGTTTTGCTTCAATGGAGAGTATTAAAAAGTTAGTGGCTCTAAGGACAGTGATGTGTTTCTGACATATATATGACTAGATAGAAATAATAACTAATATCAGAATAAGATAGAAATGTGAACTGTTTTTTCATAAAATGTGTGATTAAAAAGAGGGAGGACATATGAAGGTCTTCCGTACTCACTTTATTCAAGTAATTCAAGCTTGAGGTGACTGGGGGGAAGGTGAGGGAAAAGTACCCCATCTCACCTAACCACAACTGAGGGAGGCGAACACAACTAGGGAGAGACAGACAGTTACTTCCAGATGTCAAGTCACTCAAATGCTAGCTGACCTGCTCTCTAGAAGAGCACAGAGTGGAGTGAAGCACTGAGAAGTTTAGATGAGATATTTAAGGCAGATAAATTTTGGTAATAAGAACTTGGTCTTATGCAATGATATTGCCTTTTGTCTTGAAGCTATTTGCATTGGCTTTCATTGAATTAATGACAGGACAATGCTAAAGTGTTATAAAACAAACACTGAACAACATAGAAAATGTGATGTATGTATCCAGTCAGGAACCATATTTGTGTTTAATATATATTTATTTTCTTACTTCCTAGGGCTTGCTTTTCCTTTTGCTGACTTTTCATGCCCTTTTCAGCTGACAAATCAATAGACTGAGATGTATTAAAAAAGACCTAAGACAACTATATTTTCATCAACAAACAATTGCTCATGAGAATTTTCATGGGAATTCTGTGTCATAACAAATTAATAAAATAAACATTACCATTCTGCTGTCCAGAATCAGGCATAAAAGAGACTCCAGTCCCATAAGAACACTGCCACAGTAGAAAATGATGCTGTAAGTTATTTGACTAAACCAGCTGCCAGTCTAAGGGTTCAGGATTTTTCTTCTTTCCTAGTGAACTGCCATTACTAAGCATTTTTCACAGAAAAACAGGCTACTATCTAAATAAACAAATAATTTCTACTTTAAAGAGCTTGTGGGCATAGCAAACAGTACATCCAGTGAAGTGTCATCGTAAGGGCACCACGAGGTACTTGTACTAAGCAATCAGCCTCTTCAGCAATAAGCAAGGAGTCTAGTCTCTCTGGTGGTGCTCGGGAGACTGAGAAGCCATTTTAAACAGGAATTAAAGGAACTGTACCACTCTCAAAATGCATCATCATATTGTATCCATTTGGTCTGGAACCTTGCTTATTTTGAAAATTTACAACACAAATCTGTACATAAAAATGTAAGTGGCACAACTGCCTAATGTAATAATCAAGCTGTCCAGAAACACACTCATATATTTGATTTTTTCCCTGACATAATCTTTTAAAATTGTAGTAAATATGTTTTAGATTCCCATGAAATTGTGAGTTATTAGTTGTTTTATGAAAGAAGGTTACTTTTTTTTTTTTTTAAGGATGTACTTAAGAAGCCAACAATATCACATGAAGTGTATCCAGAGAACATCATTTTGGACTACAATCATTGTAATGTTTTAAGCTAAAGCAAATAAATTATTTGGCTCTTCAACAAAGAGAATTGGTTTCAGCTGACTTTAAACAGAAATAAAATTATAATATTCTCATATAAGCCTCAAAATATGGTTAATTTAAAAAAAAAAACCCAAACAAAAAAAGCTTTCAAGCTAAAGGTATTTCAACTCTAAATGCACATACGATTTCTGAAAGTTTGGAATTCCAACTCAACTCTTATAAAACATTCAAGAATAAATATAAAAGGAGTTTTCTCTACTTAATAAACAGTGATAGTCATCATAAAACTGTCCTGGATAAAATACAAGTTCCAGGCTGTGACTTAGAACAGTAGTTTTGAGTAAAAGGAGCCAGAGTATTATTTCAGTAACTAATTGGGACCTAAAAAACATGGAATCATAGGGTTCAGACAAGGGTGTCCCACAGAGATGAATTTTCAGTAATATAAACCCACACTTTTCTTTCTTTTCTCTTTTAATTCCACTGTAGTTGAGCCTAATTTGTGCAGCAATTACCTTTTTGAAGAACTGCAGAGAGAACAAAGAGTTAACAGTCTGGAATGTAGGAAAGAGCCTTACTCAATCTTCGTTTCTCTATTTCCAAGTAGCACACTGGTTGATTGAGAGAAATCTTTAACAACCAGTGAACTCTATCTTTAAATACTTTGTTTGTGGAGAGACACAACCCAGAACCACTGTTTAAAGAAAGTAGCAGCTCAGCGCATACATCCAGACAGTCTTGCTGATAGCAAATTAGTGCTGGAATTATACTACTACCATGTTCTCAAGTGACTGATTCTACTAAACATTTGTTTGTAGAAATTTAAAATCATCACACTTGAGACCAATGTCTTTGACGTGAACATATTTAATGCCATATGGAGATAATTTATTATGAACTTTGTAATACTTGAACAAGCATCATGACCCAAGAAACCCTGTTAAATAGAGTTGCTGGTTTTTTTCTTCTAGAGTGACAATTTAATTGTGCAGTCTGTTGTCATCAGTTGAGATTAATCACAGTAATAACATGTTTTTCACTAAGAACATTATTAAAAATTATTTGAATATGGACCAGGAGGAATGAGTTTCTAAGTGAAATGATATAAACATTGAAAAATGGTAAACAACTCATCTGAAAATTAGGTCTTACATGATTCTTGTTTGTTAGGAAGGAAAGTATTAAAATGAAGATGACACCATAGGCAACTCTGTGGTAAAAGTTTATCTGCAGAAAGATAAATACTTCACAATTTAATTTGAAAAATTGTCTTATTTGGGACATTAGAGACTGATTAAGCTAAATAAATTGATCTATTAAAAATCAAAGCATTTATGAAAAAAATCTACATAAGTGATGGGTGGTTCTTTAGTATTAAAAAATACAGGTTATGTTCCAGATCCACATTTGTTTTTATTCTAAAGACTAATTAAAATTTGAACTTTGGTTTGGATGTGACAGCACCAAAATCTTGTGACCTGTGTAAGCAAAAGCCTCTACCATCAGACGCATTGCAAATCAACTGCTATACCTATTTTTCTAGTCCCCTACATAGTTCACATTTTGCAAGATTAGATGCCCTCATATTACTTTTCCTCTAGCCAGGAAATAAGCTTCCACAGCTAAGGGTCATTTCTGGTTCAGTCCATATAGTACCAGGTTTGGATATGGGAATTAAAGTAGGGCCACCAGTGTAATATTTTTGTGAGCTACCAAACAGCAAATACGTTGCAGATTAATGAATATAAGAAATACAATCATTTCCAGAGCTCTGAAGTAAACTAGAGAAAACTAGGAATATTTCTCTTCTGATAGACATGGTCTGAAAGCTAGGATTCAGAGGAACTCTAAGGCAGAGTTTTTCTTCTGTCATTAAGTAATTATTTTAGTGTGGAATTCTTCCTTCATCAAGAGGATATAGTTTAGCACTGAAACCATGGGTTTTTTGCACTGTGTTAGCCTAGAGAAAGCACTGCTCCCATTCTGGGTTTTCTTTTGTCCTTTGGCCAAGGTTTGTGTTGTCATTCGGTAAAAACCTAATTTATTTCAAATCCTATGGGACAGATTTTTTTCTTTTTTCAAATGCCCGTCAGGCCTTGAGTCATTTTGTTGCCTCAGCCTCTGTCATGGCTTCTGAGTCTGTTGCCAAAAGTTCACAGCCTTCAGGCTGCTTTGCTGCATTTCAGTGCCAGAAAAGGGCAGCCTGATTCAGCGAGGGCTTAAGGAGAGAGAAGAAGCAAAAATTAATGCCAGGAGTAGAAAAGGCCTGAAAGGAGGGATTAAATCAGTGCCAAATCGTTGACAGTGTCAGTGCACTATGAGGACAGGAGTGGTGGAGGTTGCCCATGGGCCAGGCAGGGGGGACCTCCACAGCCACGGCCAGTCCCATGACCTCTGGGGCTTCAGCTGGAGAGGTCTTGCCTTGCCTGCCCTCAGCCAGGAACGTTCCCAAGATTATTTTGTAACATAGATCTGACAAATTTTTTTTTTTTTTAAAGAAACTGAGACAACTGGAAATGCTCACAAAGGACCTACTCATGTTCAAAGTCAAAGAGTTTGACAATAAGAGTAGGACTCATCTCAAAATTTCAGCCTCCTAAAAAGGTTTTGTGATAAATTTAAGGTCACCTGCATTCCCTGTGTAGTCCTTGCTATGGGACAGGCACCTCGCAAAGATGCTTCACTGTTCTGGTTCATTGTCCTATCACTAGGATTTCTCTCTAGATTGCCAACCTGGAAAGGTTGCCTTTGACTGTGGAAGGAACTTAGACAGCCAGCTTAGGTAGACTCTGAACTCTCAGGTAGCTGAAGAGGTGTGAGATAAATTCCCTTTTCCGGGATAGGACTGGCCAGAAATTAATACATTCTAAATGTAAGAGAGTGGTTGGACTCTCTTGGTATTGGTGCAGCTCTGCTCTTCTCTAAGCATCTGATCTAAAATATATAGTTTATCAAAGAGATAAGCTAACTCTCTTGTCACCTCAAGCGCTTTTCCTTTTTGCTTCACTGGTTAAGAGGATATCTTACTTGGAACATATTCTTCAATTAAATAACAAAAATCTGACGCTTCTTAAAAAAGTTGTCAGCAACATATGAACAAAGAGCTGTATGGGACCCTAAGTCCATTTCTGACATAGGGAACCACAACCCCAATTTTGAAAGCAGTTAGGTTCTTTGAAATTATTAGGCATAATTTCACCTCTTTACTGTGGTATAATTTATCCAGGGGACAAACAAAAAACTCAGAACACAGGGGAAAACGTACATAATATTTAAGGGTAAAATTCCTAGAACTAAGAAATAATCCTATCACTTCAGTTATCATCTCTGCGATGAAATATCAAGCTTCATAACTATGTATGCAACAAACAAGCTTTGACTGTATAAATGCAACCTCTAGATAGTTCATCCAAAATCCTAAACTCAAAGTCATTAGGAGAGTTAAGCATAAACTTTTCAAAGATGATAAAATATATAAGCCCCATTTGTGCAAAGTGGCAAAATTGGCTTTGCTCTAGAAAAGAATCGTGAGATTACCTTGAAGTATTTGTGTAGTTCCAGTGAATTGAATGGTATTCCTCTGGTTCCTGATGAAATTATGACTGTGGAAACTTAAAGACATGCTCAGAGATGCCACAGTGCTCAGTGTATTCCAGAAACGGAATTAGAGAAGTAGTGAAGAGTATCTTTGGCTTGAAATTTTACAAAGGAGAAGCTAACTGTAGTTAGGTTGATTAGATCATACGATCAGACAAACAAAAACCTATTGTCAGGCTAAAAAGACAAGTTTAAAACACTTCCTGACCTCTTCCTATGTCTTCCACACCTTCTTTATTCACTACATGCTTTAGAACATCAGTCCCACCATAAGATGCCTGAACCACAGCATAGGATAAATTCATGTGCTGTTTTCTATAAAGAAAAAACAAATATGTGTGTTTAGAGTTTAAATTCTTTGGAGATGGGATAATGTCTTCGAATGTGACCATAGACGCTGATGGTTATCTTCAGTACAAATCAGAAATATTAGTATAAGTAGCTCTATCTCACTTCTTTGTCCAAACTTATGAAGCTGATGTTTATTGTTAAATCAAATAATTTATCAGCCAATAGGTGGCACTGAAAGTATTTAACATGTATCTACATCTTCTCTTTTCTTTTAGGAGAATTCACATTTCCCTCAAGTAAATGGTATATTATGCTCACAAATTAAAAGCCAAGGCACGTATTGAATTCTGTCATTAAAAATATTAAGTACTTCTAAATAGTTTGAGAACTGTTGAGAATTGAAACAATTCCCTGGAAATATGAACAAGTGCATTATACTACTTGTATTTTTGTCAAAATGAATTCTAAGGCAGGAGATCCTTTTGAGATCCTGGGACCAATGACATTCCAGGGAGTATATTACTATGAAGTTTAAACTAAATATCTGGGGAAACTGTAGCATTCCAGGAATTGGCTTATACTGTAGCTTGTGCATGTTGCATGTCAATTTCTAAATTTTTTTTTTCCAGCTATTTTCATTTTTGCAATCCTTGAGGAAATAAATAAGATTTTGTAGCAAATATAATGTAATTTTTCACTACTAGTTTTCACCTGAATTTTATTAGGACAAACTTTACAAGCAACCTCTTTATTCTCTGTGATAAACAAGCTCATAACCTATTCTATGAATAGAGCTAATGAGACATTTCAGATCAGATTTCCAAAGAAACGTGCCTTAATATATTCATAACAAAGCAAACTTTCTGTGTTAAGTTTTTGTTACTTTCAATGTTTTTTGAGCAAATGTGATTTAGAAGATATGAAGTATCAGAGTTTTGGTTGATACTGAGTGTAATGCAGTCGTTCCCTGTGCATTGTGTTTCATACCCATACATACACTTCCTCCAAGCTTTTTATTGAAAGGTATGCCAAGATGGTGAAGTAGGAGTGGCTTGTTATGAAAAAAATATAGTATTGTGATATAACATAGAACCTAACCCATTTTCAGACTGCTTCTCTACCACCTTTATATAACAATCTGTCTTAAGAACAAATGTAAACTACCTTGTTTTCAGCTATATCAAATATGAGAGGGTTCACTGTACTGACATCAAGTACAATAGAGGACAAGAAGTGAATAGCATTGAAATAATGTCCAAAAAAGTATGGTAAATAGGGATAAACAGTAATTTCTGTGTTGCTGTTTAGTTCTACCTTTCTTGGTACTTCAGTACGTTATGAATAATGTTAACATTTGCATCAAAGGGGAGAAACTCATCACATCGTGTCAAAGCAGTAACTATATTTTGCTTACAGTAAGAGCTCTACCTGTGAGAGATTTTCATTTACTCATCTGTACCAATGCACCTTGATTACAAGCAACTAGGAGCTTTTCATACATTCCTGCCTTCATCATTCCCTGCTAGCAGGAAAATTAAAGTGCCTTTAAATCACAGGACGGTAGAACATAATAATTTAGTGTTACAGCACCAGGCCTAGGCAAGGTATAAGACTTTCCAGCTTTATCTCAATTGATTCTGGGGACTTATGACACTGCAGTTGGTCGTGAGAATGAATGTATCATATGAGAAAGTATTTCAAGTTAAAACTCAAATCACTAATTTAAAGGTAGGTGCTTTCTGTTCAGGAAGCAAAGCAAAGAACTAAATCCAAATCAAAGACGACTAAGCAAGTATATATTCTCCATTAACAATACAACTGAAAATGTCATCCTTCTCAGGTCACTTGGAATATGAGTGGATATGAAAAAAAGAAAGACCAATATTCTGGCTATGAATGTTTCCCAGGTTCCTCTTATTACACAACTTCTATAACCTGATATTAAACTGAGTACCTTTAAGATATAAGCAAAAAGAGAAGTATGAATGAATTTGTAAATATTCTGGGAAAGAAAAGCATGGAATTTTACTGGCATCTATGTTTATAAATATCTGCATAACCACAGCCTGGTCACAAAAGATAAAATAAAGTTTAAAAATTGCATGTCTTGAAAACACCATGTCTTCTTTGTTAACTATTTGCCACTAAACTCATTGCTGATTCTTTCCAAAACCTCAAGAACTCTACAAACTAAATTAAACATTTTGAACAGTCTTCAGATAAATGATCTGTTATTGATTATTTTATTATTTACAATAAGTTTGTGGATCAGATATTATAAGAACCTTATGTATTTCCAGTTACTTTAGCATCTGAGTATTTGCAAGTAGATATTTGAGTAGAATTTGAATAGATCATTAAAAAATGAGAAAAAGCTAATACCACAACATCCCTCTCATGGTTATGAGATAAGTGAGATATGGTATTTCACAGATGTGTGTTCACAAGAATATCCAAAGTCCTGAGCCCTCCATGAAAACATACAAATCATGCTCTGTGAACTACACAAAATAACTTCCATGAGAGAGACAATAAGCCAGAGACCACCACACTAACAAGAGGATCAGCTACCAGTTGTGGCTTATACAGCCACTGATAGTCATGAACACATGTAAACCCAAGTATATAAATTAAAAGAATGGAATGAGTTGTTTTTCTTCGTATATTGTAAAAGCATATGACGATATGTAAGACAACAGGACCAGTTCTTTATTCAAAACCCTAAATTTACCATACGACCTTACAATTTAGACCTAGTCACTGGAGCTATTTCAAACATTTTCAACAAAATAAAATCCAATTCATACACGTTACTTTTGCAATCCTCCCTATCCATCAATATTTCTTAAAGGATTTACTAATTCTGCTAGTTTTCCGATGGCATGAATGCATTTACACAAATGGCACTCCATGGAGCTTATACTAAAGTACTGTAATGTGCTGGTTTTCCATAAGTAAATCTCTGTGGTAACTATAGCAGTGTAACACAGCTCAGGGTATTCCCTCTTAACATTACAGACTATCAAGCACACAACAGCCTCCTAAACTGCCTTCGATCCTCTTGGTGAACATCATGATAAGACCTCACAGAATGTGGGAGATTCTTAAGAAATTGTTGTGCAAGCTTGCCCAGTTCCATACAGGCATTACTTACTGAATTCACTGCACTGTTTACTCTTCTCAGACATCCCCCTTCCCAGACATCTATAAGCACCTGAGCAACAAAGGAACAGTATTCTGAATGTATACTGGGGTTTGCTTGGAATGGTGGTCAGACACTGAGTGTATTTATACAGCTAATTGCACCTCAAGATATATTCATCTTAGACTATATAATTCACCCTAATGGCCTTGGGGAACCTTTCAACAGTAACTGTTCGCATGGATTCTATCGTTGAATCCCAGTATGTCTGAGGCAGGTTGTACACAGTGATTTCTTGAAGATGATAATCCATTATTGAACTTCTTATTTTATGTTGTTTAAATACTGGATTAAACTTTTTATGTCTCTATAATTGTTTCTTTCTTCGTAAAGAAGTTCTAAGCCAAGAGCTGATATCCCGTGCTTAACTCTAGCACGGGATCCTGGCCCAAAATAGAATGTCCTCTAAATATCATCTCCTATTGGACATGTTATTTCTGGTCTACTCCATGTTCATGTTGGTATAAAGCAGCAGGATATGTAACTATAAACTAGGGATCAAAACTCAAGATCTGTAATGTTTATCTTGTCATACCTGCAAAAAACACCACAAGAAGACTCAAGGTGGGACAGCAACCTGGTTATATTTACTTTGGATCAATACAATAGGAATCAACTTGTCATATATAAGTTGAAAGGTTATGGTATTTTTTTCCAATTACAAATACGCTTTGTACTAAAACCTCTGTCAGGATAAAAGAACTCTCAGCATATACATTTTTTACATTTGCTACACTTATGGGATAATATGTAGAAACCACGACAATGAATGAAGAATCAAGTCCAGGATTTAATTATTTGGAGGGGTTTTTTTGTTTGTTTCTTGTGTTTTTGGGGTTTGTTTATTTGTTTGCTTGGTTGTTTTTCTCCCCCCAGTAAGTAATCTAACCAATTGTAATTAGGCTTGGATATAGTTTAGAAAGTCTGAAGTCATTACCAGTTCATAGATATTTGTACCACAAGTAGAAGTATTCTAGCTAATGAAGGAAATCAGATCTTGCTATAATGAGGAAACCAACAAGATGCTGTCTAATAGGGAGACTTGTTAAAACTCCTATAGAAATGTCGCTGCTGCTTAGTGAACGGGCTTGGCAGGCACGAATTAGAGACAGTAGCTGTTGTAACCTACCAGGGCTCTTTATGACAGGATGATCATGCTAATATAGAGAACCACTAAGGAGGACTATTGCAAATCTCCATGTAACTGCCAAAGATGGGGTTTTATTTTATGCTTCGGTGCATCCACTTGCTAAAAATTCAAAGCAATTTGGGAATCAGCTGAAACGTAGATAAATAACAAGCAACAAATCAGTTGTTCACATAAAGGGACACAAGGTCAGAAGGTAGCAAGGCCAGTGCACCCTAAGCTAAAAGTCTTTGTTTTTACAGAGTCAACAATCATTAGGGAAATAAGGGTCCTGACTAAGACTGCAGTATTTCACTGAGCCCAACACATCTGCCTTGGCTCTGTTCCACTAGCTGCCAGCCACACTGAAAAGGACCCAGTCTGTGGCAGACACCATTTGACCCCATCCTCATCTTCCTGTCTCTTCTCCCCCTCACTATTTTCACCTTCTCTTCACTGATCTTCTCATAATATTTTCCTGCAATGACACTGCTTAACACTGCAAAGCAGAAGCTGTGCCATTTCAATTAGAAAGTGACTGCTGCAACTGTTGGGGCATTGAAAGATTTGGAGGGAGAAAGAGTCAGAACAACCAACTGTGAACAGGACCAAATAAATGGAAAAAGGAGATCCCACAGAGTATTCAGAACCTTATGGGAACACAAGTGAAAGAAGGTTTCTCCTGCTTTTGCAAAAGAACTGGAAAAAAAAAAACCCCACAAAACTGTGTTGTATAAAATGTAAATTATTATAAAATTATTTATTTAAGTATGTTTTGCCTTTTCATTATAAAACTGCAGACCATTTCTCAGTTTCGCAATGGTAATAGAACGCAACGGTTGCAAAATAAAACCCTGATAAGTTGGGAAATGCCAAAATCTCCTTCAGGAAGCACATTATGATATAGACTCTTCCATGCAATGACCCCACTTAAGACAAGACTCCTCTGAGGGTGCAATGCTCCATTCTCCAGTGTACTGTTTTCTACTCTTAGTTCAAAGTAGAAAAGCAACTGGGTAGACAGATAATGAGTGAGTCAAGACTTGATCTTAAGTTCATTATCAGCAGTTCTCTGCGTGAAAATTCCAGGAAGTGATAAGGGTACTTTGAAGAAGATCTCATAGATCTCCATGGGCTTCAATGCAAGCTCAGACTTGTTCTTGACTTAAAGTCTAGATACTCACAGTGATCACAACTAAAAACCAAGGTTTCATTGACCTGCCTAAAATCACACTGTAATTCTAAGGTCAGCAGCATTAAATATTTTTGCTGTCCCCTGTCTTGTCACTACATATGTTTTAAGTTCACTAATAAATCAGGCAAGGGCAGCACCCCGTACTTTATAGTTCTGAATCACCTTGATTATTCACATGGCTTACCAGGGGCACTGAATGAAAGAAATATCCTACCAAAACAAAACACTGTAAGCACAAAAAACAAAATTGCATCCTAATATATACACATTTAGTTTAGGCTGCAAAGAAAACATAAATCATATAATTTCCTAACTTTCTAGCACTTGACTTTGCTGTCTTACTGAGGAACTTGTTTTCTGATTTAAAAACAGAACAAAAATCAAGGAACTATTAGACATACTTCTGATGTTCAAGAGCATCAAAGACTGGAAACTCATCCATGGCACAGTCTGCTGCTCTTTTGGACATAATAGCATAGATCATATAAAGTATCACTGATTCTTCATCCACCACGTTGATCTACCCTACAGATTCAACTTATGCCAGAAGGTTTCACAGATACCTGCGGGCAAATGGCACACTCTTAATACAGAGGCCAGTGCCAAATGTCAAGTGACCTGTTCCATACTGAGTTACTAGAACTTCACAGTAACACCACTGCAATACTTTTACTTGTTTTTAACTTGAAAGAACAATGTAGTTTTCTCCAGTCTTAGTCTAGGAAATGGCCATACACTGTTTACTGATGGTTTCCAGAGAAATTCAGGCTAAGGCAAATCTCTCAGACGGAACGTTTCACCCCAAATACTTAGAACCTGGCAAACTTGTCAGAAGTTGAAGACAAGCTCTTGAAATGCTTGTGAAACTTAACTTCACAAAATGTATCCAGACTATTTTTTGTTCTAATAAAAACCTACAGGCATAAAAGTAATTTAGAACCATACTTGATCCAGGTATCAGCAACTTTTTTTTCAGTGGGGGAATGTGTTCTTCGTGCACATTTGTAGCAGAATCCAGAGTTTCCACACTAGTCTCGTTCAATAGAGACAAGTAAACTTCCTTACAGCCAGTCCAAAAAGAAACTGGCACACAGTAAAATCCATCATAAATAATGAATGGACCAATTTCAAAGTGTAATATTACATCAATATTCACACTTTCGGAATATTGATGTAAGTTGGTTTAAATTGACCAGATGCTCTGAAGATGGCATAGACAGGTGCAAATTATTTCTCTCCTGTTAGCAAATCCCATTAGTCTTTAGAAGAGATGCACTATAACGAAAAGCAGCTGCTTGGTCCCTTTAGGGACTGCAGGGAAAGGCACCTCGAATGCCCCCCAGGAATTTCACAGAAGTGCTGAAAATGCAAAATAAGCTGGGGATCAGATCTTTAATCAACACTTTACCTTGACTGACAACACTTTTTACTACCCATTCCTCAGTACAATGATCCTGTCACAGGATTATCTATGCTCTTTCTACTTTCTGAGGCCTGTGATTATGTCTACAATAGTAAATAAAAGAGGCTAGAGACACTTTCGAACCCTGAGACCAGGTGATGCCTTAGTTCATATTAATTTCAAAAGGAGAGAAAAACAAAACTGACAATTTTCTGAAATATTTCTATTTCATTCAAAATCTTCACAGTTGGTCATTGTGCTAACAATTAAATTACACATATATTCACACACTAGTGCTTGATTCCACAAGGTAATTCTGTTTTATTTACTGGTATGAGCAGTGCCTTTAAGCACAATGAAGACTTCCTCTTGAAGTCTGACTACTTATCTTTTCTGGTTTGCATCTGTGTATCCATGCCTAGGGCTCTTCGCCCTTTCTTTGTGAATCAGTGACCAGCTTTCCAAAACAGCCTTCTCCTCTCCTTGATTTTACAGGATCAGAGATGACCCTGCTTAGAAAGCAGTCTTCTTTCTAGGTGTACTTAAGTCTTAACCATAAACCCAGCATAAAAACATAATTAAATTGTGGTATGAGTAGAGCTGCAAGGTAGTTATGCTTTTATGATAATTTACAGTATTCTTATGCTACAGTAAGGATCATACCCTGTATAGTATATGTGCATAGCTGCCCTTTAAAACATATGTAAGATAATACATGGGGGCAAGGGAAAGAATAATGGTCTAGGGGTTGCTGGAACAAGAAAACAAGATCAGGATCAAACACAGCAAATAAATAAGGTAAGAAAGGTAAGGGGAAGGAGTGAGGCTGCGTTAATAGGAAGGGACTGTCGTAAGCAGTACTGGAGCTCCTGTGCTAACAGGGAAAACTAAAGCTCCCCCACTGCTGCCCCATCTTTGACAAATTATTAGTCTTGTAGCCTTGTAATTTTTTGTAGTATTACTCACCTTCCCCTCCACCTTAACATGCATGTAACAATTGTTTTACATTTAAAGAGATTATATAGATATCATTAATATAAAGTGTCCCTTTCTGACTCTGCAACTGAATATGAATTTTCAATATTAGTTTCTAGGTCAGTTTTAATCCCGTTTTGTGTGCAGGGTTTGTTAGATATGCTCTTTTGATTCCTTTCTGAAAATCCATGAATACATCATACAGTAAATGATCAATTAATCTTTTCCTCTTTTTACTCACAGCCGTGCCTGTTCATGTCAAAATCCTTTCTTTACTTTCCCTCTGAAAACAAGGCTGTCCTTAATCATTAAATGAATGCGTACTACTCCTGTTTGCTAATAGTATGTTGTCTGAGGGCATGCCTGCAACATATACACATGGAAATCAGCTTCCAACAATGATCATACCATTTGCATCAGATTGCTAAGGCTTTTGAAGTTTTCCAATTGCATAACTTAGTGGAAATAGGGCACAAATCAGTTTTCCCAGTTTGTGTGACTGTTCCTGAGTGTAATGGGAACAGCAGCTTCACTTCTGCTTTCTATATCAAAAAACAGCTCAATAAATGAAAGAGAATATATGGCTATATTTGCCAACAATTACAAATACGCAGGCTAGATTCAGCCTCCTGCCATGCCGGGTGTGATTCTTCTGTATGACTGTCTGATATTCAAATTCAAATAAATACTGCTTTTGTCACAGTAGCCATTCAGCTTCATAAACGCTCTGTTTACATGCGGCTTTGGTGAAGACATGGGCCAGGCTTACAGGAATTTTACAGAGAAACAGAAATTGCCAGAACTGGCAGTGTAAATCAAAATAGCAAAAGGAGGTAATGCTATGAGAATAAATATTGGAAACACAACTGGGAAACTGTATGGAGGCAACTAATTTTAAATCTTTTCTCCTCTGCAAATATAAAAGCTCGGAGTCTCCTGTCTCTGATGTACGTAGCTTAAACATTCCAAGTCACTCAGTACAGCTGCCACTGAAAAGATATTGTAAAAAAACAGTTGATTCAGAGAGTAAATGCGTAAAATTGAAGTTAATAGTTTGGGATTTACATTTTTTGGCAGGTCAGATGCTGATGCAAGAATGCTAGTAACTGTCTTTCCCCCAGTAATTTACTGAAGTCCGAAGTTCCCAATCTCTCTAAATATTACCATCACGCAGATCCTTTGAGATCCTTCGCTGGGGCACTATTATCACATCCTCTCCTAGGTTGTGTGATCTGCTGCACTGGGGTGATACATCCACATGGAGCTAATAAGGAGGGAGGGAGGAAAGGAAGAAGGGAGGGAGGGAAGGAGGAATAATATGCTGTACAACATGCTGCCTGCCATAGTACCAATGCTGCAATAGCCCAGTGTGATGAAAGCACTTTTGAGTTTCATACCCAACAGACTGAAAAGAACTCCTGGCATTGAGACACATTCACCTTTCCTGTTCCAAAAAATCAGGTACCCCTTTGCAGCCAAATGTACGGACAGCATGAATGCAGAGTAGGGTTTAAGCTCACAGGGGAAGAAACCTTTGGGAATCACTGGCATTTCTAGCTGTGATGGCTTAATGGATTTCCTATCATTCTCATAAGTAAAACTGATTGTAAATAAAATGAAATATAAAGTAGGCAAAACAAAGTCATTCAACAACGTCTGTAGCTTTTTTTTTTTCCCCCCTCCTAAATTTATAAGGCTTCTGCTGCCCCAGAACCCAATGTAATCATTCATAGGCAGCCATTAGCAAAGGCACATCCTATTGTCTGGAAGTATTTCACTGAGATCTGCTGACACCACTCCCTCCTAACACATATAAGGTAGGTTTTATACTGTGTGAGATCTCCGTTGCTGTTGTCTTCCACCTGAGACCATTCCACAGTGAGATGGAATCCCACAACAGAGAGTGAAATTCAGATATAAATACTGCAGGCTCAAACCAACTTTAATTATAAAAAGAAAAAATGTGGAAAAAGAAGTTATCTTTCAATAGCTGTTGCTATTTCAGTGTGAAAACTTGGAAAGAAAATTAAAAGAAATTTAATTTAATTTCATTTTTAAAATAACATAAGATGAATATATCAAACCAAGGGGGGGGGAAATCTCTGTTTTTAGGTAGAAGTCTTATTCATTAGATGATAACTGGAAGTTGCACACTGCTCTTCTAGTGTTTAAGAAGAAACTGATCGCAGATTTTTCAGAAACTAATCCAGTCATATGATAAGACATGCAGTACAGTCATATGGATGGAAAGATTAGCTGATATAATTAGCAAATGAGAGAAACCAGATGCCTAAAATAGAATAAATTAAAAAAAAAATCAAAAATCCTTCTTTGAAAACTCATCTACAAACAATATACTAATAGCCTTCTAGCCAAAATAAACAGGCAAAACAATGAGCAACAGAGTAAGATTATAAAAATCAGGAGTAAGAAGTGTGAAGAAAGCAAATTTTGCAACCAGAAAGAAGAAAAGTATCTTTAGCTATTAACTCATCCTCCCTCTCAGACAATCCATCGTTACCCAGTGTAAAAGCTTTTGTACAAAACTATACTGCACACGTTCTTAAAAAAATAGAGGCTCCTATATCAGTATGCCGTTAAGTGCTGAGTTACAGAAACAGCATGAATGGGAGCACTTCAGCAGTGACACTCAGGGACTGCATTCATATGCCAAGAAAAGCTACCGCTAAAGGCAAATTACAATTTGAAGGAATTCCCGCCTGCTCTCTCTGCTCCAGCTCCATGATCCAAGCCGTGAGAGAGGAATAAAATTAAATAAAAAGCCCACAAGCCAGAGGTCCAAATGCTTCATTACTTTTTCAGGCAAACCCGAAAGTCACGTACTAATCCCAAACATTTTCTGCAAGAGAAAGGATCTTGAACTGGCTAGGGAATTAAGAAGTACAATGATTGGAGTTTTTTTGAAGCCTGCACTTACTATCCATAAAAAGGAGTGTGTAATCAAAGTCAGGACTCAAGTAAAGGGCTGGAAGAGTCAGTGCACTGCAGGAAGTAGTACAGCATTAGACAGAAATCTGCCGTGAAGGCAAACATCTACCAGAGATATCTAGCACACGCAGGAACTGCGTAAGCGGAGAGCTCTTCCAAGGGATGGATTTTCTTTTCCCCACCTACAGTGCCTTCTGTAAATAACTTTCTCGTGATGTTAAAGCTGCTGTGGAGCCACACATTGTGAAGCTCTGTGGGGAGAAAGGATAACTGAAGATAATTTTGTGCTCTTTTGGTATCGCTGCTCTGTTTTAACACTGGCATTTGATATAGATTTTTTTTTAGCCTTCAGACTGGGAAAACTGCATATATTAGAACCCAGCTGGCGTCAGGGCACAGCAAGGGATGTCTGCTTTCTCCGGGACGGAGAGCCAGGAGTGACACCCGCCCCAGTGGTGGCTGTCCCGCGGGGGCTGACCGCGTTGGACAGGGTCACTAATGGGGTCTACAGACAACCCTGTACAAAGTGAGTGACGAACCAGGGCTGGGGTCTAGCCAGGGGATCCAGCCAGGAAACAGGGCCAGAAGCAGGTCTTGATACAGGTACAGCTAGTGCCTGTGCTTAGTTATAGTTTAAACCAGGACTGCCAGCCCCAGACTGAGCTTAAAAGAAAATCCCAGCGGGTTCTTCATCAATGGTCAGGGTGTGGGTGGGGGGTCCCAGGGGAGGCTAAGGCCTGTTAGTGCCCTGCGGGGCCTGACAGATAGCACTAGTACAAGCTTAATAAAAACTTGCCAGAGAAACAAAGATCGTTTGAGTTTCTCACAGCTCCAGACCAGCCAGCACGGGCACTAGATCTGCAGGGCAGCTCACTTGTGCTCAGCTCCCTCATACCTTCCATATGTTCTTTCATAGCTTCTGCAATAAGTCATGGGCTAGGCGACAGGCTTGTATAACCCGGACGTAAACCAAAGCTATGGAGTTACTATATGAGAAGTCAGACGTTTCACTTAACAGTTTTCACAGTCAGAAAAGTAGGAGTGGGATTGCACAGATGCAAGAACTAGAAAAAAGAAAATGGACCTTGACTCTTCTTGACTGTCTGTGGTACACCTGGCTTCTCCAGGCTGCAAGAAATGGAGGAGGAAGCCTAAGAATTGACCTAAAGAGGAGACAAGATCCAAATCTAAGACTCAGTGAGGAAAAAATGGGAACAAATGTATGGGTGGTGGAGCAGATGGTACAGACCTTGCAGAGAAGAAAACAGAACTGAAGAATATCCCAGGTGGGGAAGAGGAAAACAAGGAGAAAAGGACTGGCAATTAGCAGGCCTTCAGGTAATGGAGCTGCTGAGCTGAGAGCAGTACATTTGATAACCAACCAGGAGAAAGAATACAGGTACAGTCAGATTAGGTTCACTAGAACTAGAATAAAAATCAAGGATCAGGCTAAGCAAACAGAAACTGGGCAGTCTCCAGGGCAAAGTAATGTTTGTTAAGAGGCTGTCAATGTCTGAGAACCAAACACTGACTGTCCTGGTTTCAGCCAGGGTAGAGTTAATTTTCTTCACAGAAGCTAGCATGAGGCTGTGTTTTGGATTTGGGATGAGAAAATGTTGATAAGGTGCTGATGTTTTGAGTTGTTGTTAAGTAGTCAAGGACAGTCCAGCTTCTCATGCTGGCCTGCAGCGAGCAGGCTGGGGGTGCACGGGGAGCTGGGAGGGGACACAGCCGGGACAGCTGACCCAGGCTGGCCAAAGGGATATTCCATACCATATAACGTCATGCTTGGTATATAAAGCTGGGACAAAAAAGAAGAAAGGGGTGGAGGGACGTTCGGAGCTACGTTGTCTGTCTTCCCAAGAAACCATTACGCGTGATGGAGCCCAGCTTCCCTGGAGATGGCTGAACACCTGCCTGCCCGTGGGGAGTGGTGAACAAATTCCTTGTTTTGCTTTGCTTGCGTGCACGGCTTTTGCTTTACCCATTGAACTGTCTTTATCTCAGACCATGGGTTTCCTCCCTTTTACCCTTCCGATTCTCTCCCCCATCCCACCATGGGGGAGTGAGTGAGCGGCTGCGTGGGGCTTAGTCATCAGCTGGGGCTAAACCACGACACTGACGCTGAAGGGCTGGTGTACCCCATTGCTCACTCCAAGTTCCCATTTCCCCCAGTACAGATCCAAGACAAGACCTGGACACACACCAGACACACCGTGGCCTCCTTGTCAGGAAAGTCAGCCATCGCAGCAGGGCAGGAGCTGCAAGGGGCACAACAGCTTCCCATGGCCTTCACAATCCAGGAACCAGCCCTGCACTTGCAGCTGTCCTGCAGGAAATGAAATTTCTGTCCCTGGACTCGTTTCTAAGGCAAACTTTTATTTATCAAGCAAGCTACAAATATTTTTCTTAGATCTGAAAAAGAGGAGGTAAGACCTGCACCTGTCCTTGTATGCAGATTGGTTCTCCTTGTGTACAGACGTCAAACCAGTTTTACAAGAATGTTCCAGAGGTGTTGCCTTGCAACACAAAGTTATACATTACTTGTCCTTCAACAACCCTTTCCAAAGAGACAATATACACTACTACATATTTGCTCTGTGTTTCTTTGCTCAGCACTTCCTCTGATCCTTTTGCACTCTACAGTTTGTTCTTTTTCAGAAGACAGGCACACAGAGTCCACCTCTTTTCCATCTCCTCCTGATGAAGGCTCTGAAAATGTTTTCTGTTCCTTATACTGTTGCTTTTGCTTAGCTACCACCTCCCGAGAATAAGGCAAAATTCCTCAAAGACCACTATCTTCTTTGCCCATATTCATACATTTTATTTTAGTTTGAATAATGGACACATAAACCCAGTTCTATGGTGTTAACAGCTTTGATCCATTGTGACTATCTGTCTCTGTCCCTCTTTATCCTCCCTCCATATATCTGCATATATATGTATATATATACATGCATCCCTCCTCCATAATCTCTTACGGTATTTACAACAACATACAATACCATTATTTTTGGCTAAATAGTTTAACAGTCTGATTTCTGATTTCAGTTGAACAACACTGGAACAGGTGAAAGGATCAGGTTCAAGAATACTACTCTGTAACCTAACTACAAACTTAGCTGACCTGATTTTATGTTTGATATTTGTATTTCTGGTACCACCACATCTGGAAAACGGCAACCAGCCGTCTGAAATCAACACAGAATAAAGCTGCTTGTTCTCAAATAGGGTATCATCTACGTAACAAAGATCTGCTTCAAAATTGTTATAAGGGCAAGATATTAATAGCTGTCACTAACTTTGGCAGTTTGATTTTATGTTGCAGCTTCTGCAGCGACAGACCGTATCCTCCTAGAGAGGACACTCACAGCTTGTGAAGCAGTGTTTCTGAGAAGGCTCACCTAGTTCCAGTATGACTCCTATGTCCTCCTATGTCATTTCGATCCCATGATGAAAACAAGTTTTCTGTTTCCACAGACTCTTTTCCTCTTTCATCTCTGATTGTTCATCAGACAACTGAAACTGAAAAAGAAAAGTTTCTGAAATCCAGAAGCCTTTTCTACCTTCTTTTTTGTAGTCATCTTTCAAAACTCATGACCTACCAAACCTGGTCTTCCTTGGGAAAAAGAAACCAGCACGTTTCCTTCTCTGCATACAGTACAGCTAGAGATCCTTTTTCTGCTTCTGCACACTGACATTCAGTCCAAGCTTCGGCAACATATGCCACCAGTCTCGAGCAATCACCCTGCCTGTGTACAAGTGTGGCCCCAAGGCCCTGCTGACAAGAATCAGGTGACAGAATCTTTGTCTGGCACTGACGGTTCTCCAAAGTCAGGACAGCTGCAGTCTGTTGGAATTGTGTAAGAATTTCAACCTCCGTGCTTTGATTGGTACCGCTTACCTGTTCTGCCCTTTCACTAATTAAGAAAGGCCCTGAAGTAAGCAACTAGACTAGGTAAAAACTGTCCCAAAACCATCCTCTCCCCACAAAGTTTTGTACACCATTTTCTTTCTATAGGTCAAGAAATCATCTCTATCCTATTGAAACTTATCTGTATCCTGTAACAAGACACTTCTCCTAACTGTATGGTTCCTTTAACCTTACATTTGTTGTGTTTTAAATCTGCAACATGAGATATTTTCAGAGCTTATCTGAATGTCTGGTTATATTCCTGCATTGTTTCACCTTACATTAGACTGTCCTCCATGTAATACTTTAATAATCTGAATAGGTTTGACTATTTATATATTTTGGGACTCTACCTTGGGTACAAAGCATAACTGCAAAGGTAAGCCAGCAGAACAACAGTTCCCCCAAAAAAGTATTACAAGCATACAAATTTCTTTTTAAAGAAAAAAAAAAAATTACCACAGTCAATGCAGAATATTGAATACGTATTGTTTTCCACAAAATTTCTTCTTTAATAGCTAGGAGTTGATTTTGTTTTACCACAGTTGTTCAAATTCTTTGTGATCATCTCCTCCCATTGAAATCTAGCTACTGAAGAATTAATCCATTCATCATGCTCTTGAACCCTAGAATACCAGACGTAACCAATCTACCTAAATTGTCATTAAGTTTGAGAGGTTTCTTTTGAGCATGGTAGGACAATTTTTATTACATGTATTCCTGTATAATTGGGTTCTCTTATCTATTTCATATTCTGCTGATGTATTACCACTTCTATTAAAGATGTCTTGGAAAGATATTTTATGTCTCTAAGGATTTCTGCCCTACAGTATACACTCTTTAGAAAAATAATGAATGTCTGATCTTTTGGCTGCGATATTTCTTTTTCTTAAATAATTATGAAATCTATCTTATAACAATCTGATTTATCTTTGTACCTAGCTAAAATCACCCAAAGTAGGGATGATTCCCCAGCTCCCAGCCTGAATCTTAGTATGTTGCACAAGACCAGGTTTACTCACCACATTTCTTACTGTGTCTCCAGACACAGTACTGGTTTCTTTCCAGTCTCCATGTATGTTCAACGTAATGTTCAATTTTGGAGATGTAGCTCTCTTGAACAGTCTCCATCAATAAATTCGCTATGTTTTCTCCTGCTGCTGCTCTTTCTGTGCAGAAAAGGTGCATTTCATTACTTTGTAGATACCTGGTGTGTTCCACTAAAACTTAGGTACCTCTCAGATGGCACTTCAGTTGCCTATCAGGCCTGCTAGGTAGAATCAGAATCATCTCCCTCACTCCCAGCTGAGTTCCACAATAATCTGCTACAGTCAGACTTCCTCTTCTCTTTTCTCTCTTACATCCACAGGCTGTTGAATGGCTCAGCTTTAAAAGAAGGGATGAGGAGTCCATTCACCCAGGAGATCTTAGAATCTGCTATGAAGCTAATACACTCTGTGTTTCAGCCCGTATGACCATCAATAATTATTTCCTAAAATGGACTAAATCCCAAGGGAATAGAAGCACTGGACATTTCCTATACTTTCCTACTATTATTTCCTGTTATTTCTTCCCTCCTTAAAAGAGGAGGGAGGTGTCTAATTTAAGACTGTACCCTCCTCAGGAAAGGTTACATTTTCTGTATTTATACAGAAAAAAGAAAAATGAAAATTCAAAGTATGGCTAAAGATAAACTGATCTTATAGGTTCCAGTGTGGAACTCCTAATTCTGCTGCATGTCTTCTCCCAACTCTGCAGTTTTTGAGGCCCTATAATAAACCTATTTGATGAGAAAAATAGCAGGGAAAAAAGTATTCTAACCTACAAGAATGTAAAAAACTTTCTACCACTTTAATTCCATGAACTATTGTGGTAAAAAAACCCAACCAACCAAACAAAAAGCCAATAAACCAGCACCACAATGGAGATGGGAATTACAGTCTGAGAACCGGAAACAAGAGTTAGATCAGGTTATCTACAATATTTGATCCCACCCTTAGTAAACTAAACCTTTTGTGCAGATGTGTTTCTCCCTTGCTTACTATGGAATTTATATTGTTATTTTATCACTATATCAGTGTATACTGGAGCTTTTACAGGGCTGCTGTATTTATTGGGAAAGCAGAAAATTGGATAGCAATTATATCATTAAAGACTATCTCAAAATCCATATACTATCTAAATAAGTTTATATAGACAAACAGATCTGGCATCAGTTTTTGAGTGACCAGCTTTACAATCTTCAAAAGGTTCTCTTAGGTAATTGTCAATGGGAAATAAATGAGTAAAGACAGTACATGGCTGAAATGTCCCAAGGAAGTTGGAAAAATATCATTCAAACAATAAAAGATAAAATTAATAAAGTGCTTGTGGATTTTCTTAAATGAATAGTGAGGGTTTAAAATATCAGTTACTTATTTGATTTAGTCAAAATAGAAGTAAAATTATCTTGAAGAGCACTGCAGAGAAAAGAAGCCTCTCTGAGTATGCTGCCCTGAGTGGACAGAGATATTGAATTTAAAAGCTTTACAGGGTAATAGAGAATTCTCTCATTTTGGCTAAAACTAATTTGTCTATTTCTTTTAATTTTCAGTATGAAGTCTTGATTTTTGCTCCACTACCACTTCTGTTTCTGACGTCTTCTCTTGCATCTCTACTTCTGGGGTGCTGCATTTGCTTCAGTAGACCTCTGAAGATTAATCTACAGTCTAGCCATGATCATCCATGTCAAGGAGGATCAGATACTACTAATGAGTTATCAATACCACTCCTCACCAGGCTAGAATAGCTGGAATTAGCCAAGAAATTTTCCTAGATTTGTACAAACAACTATTTAGATAAGGAATTAGAATCAGGAACGCATTTCTTTCTTTCAGCTGCATAAAAAGCACTGTGGGAGAAGAGTCAGTCAAGGCCCATGTTCCTCTCTTCCCCTCACTGCTGTTTGCCCAAAGGAGAAATAGGTACAGTCATAATCAAGAATTCAAAGTGCAATGCAAAACTCACAGATCAGAAGAGTGGGGGAGGGCAGGGGGTCCTGAGAGATATTCATATTAAAAACTAGAGATATTAATATTAAAAACTTGGGTATTACTTTGAAGTGCAGTGTGGCTAATTCATATTCATTATACTTAATCTCTTGAAAATGAGTGATGACTGACAAGATGATATTTCCAAGATGTTTTTCCCTTTTATAATTTGTCTCCTGAGCAGGCTCAGTTTGTCAATATGCAGAGGATAACTGAGCTACAGTCTGTATGCAAGCTTGGTTTCGTTATGGTGTAGCATACCTTGATTAAGAGTTCGCCCTAATGTAGACAAGCACTAAAACACAGATCCCTAACACTGTCAAATCCTTCATTTCCTGAGATTCACCATGCAGGCTGGGCCACGGATCTCTCTCTATCCACCTCTTTAGGATCTCTTTCTGTCCACCTCTTTAATGCACTGCTCTTTATATTTTTTTTTGACTACTTGATTCAGATCACACATGATGCACAACCAGACCAAATGGATCACCTGAGCTTTGATCACCTCTAGAAATAACTCCTACACTAGCCGAGAAAAAGCAAATTCAAAGGAGC
>NW_010560786.1:0-35894 GCF_000687285.1 Phaethon lepturus | reverse complement strand
CTTTCCCTGGAGATACCGGCAACAAGTCTCAGTTAGGTGAGACTAACTCCCTTTAAAGTACTCCTGATTATTTACAAATCCCTATACAACCATGATCCATTTTATTTTAGCAGCCGTTATAACCCTATTGTCTGTGATGATGTACTCAATTCTGAAGACTGCTAGTCTGTGGGTAATTGTGAAAAGTAGCCTGAGCTCAGTGGGTGCCTGGATTTTAGTTTCTGATTCTTCTTCCACGATTTAGGATCTTTAGGATTATTTCTTTCTTTGACATGAATTGTAAGTAGTACTTGTCATCATTAAAAGACTTCTTAATTCCAACCAATAAATGTTTTGTTCTGCTAAGTTTTCTCAAAAAAAAATGCAGTAAAATGTGTTATTTCAGAGTTTAAGAATAGTCACTATTTTTATTATTAAGTTCTTATTCCTTAGGTGCTGTTATAATACATATGAAACGTAAACAAATATCTGAATGGAAAAAAGTGCATATTTTTGAGCTGCAGATTACATAATTTAGAACCTAAGACAGAAATACTTCATAAAATGTATGAAGTCAAAATCACTTCCTTCTGCTCATACCTGCTAATGGTTAGGAAAATTAATAATGCTCTTATTTATTAATGACTTTACAGTATCTCATATCTGACATGTACTTTAATAAAGCTTAAGCACTGGCTGAAATTTCTAAATGGAACAATAACCAAAGGTAATATAAGCAATATGAACTTAAAGACTCTTTACTCCTATATGAAACATTGAACTTGTCCATGTTATCTAAAAATAAACAGAACACATTTTTCGTTGTTAACAACACTGAAAAATATAATTAAGGAGTAAAACTGCAATTACAACATGCAACACAAAGTATCAGCACAAAGTATCCATGTTAGTAAACGGATAGGTCAGGGGTTCACAATTTTAGATGTTCTGCGTTTGCTTCACTCAGAATTTAAAGGAGAGAAGATGTTACAAATAAAAAATAAATAAAATATTTTGACATTTTGGGTAAGATACATTTGATCAGCAGCCACTCTTGAAAGCAAAAAAACATCTCAATATTAAGCTTAATCTGGTGTCCATTTATTGCAGGTGAGGTAGGTGTTATTTATATATTGATGTTGATAATGTCCCACTACATAATGAATTATAAGATGGGAAGGACATTTTACATGAGAAAGAATAAACACATAGACCATGTTATATAAACCACATTACAAAGGCAAAAGTTGTTGAGGATCCAAATTTCATGAGCTCATCTGGGACAGCAGACTTCAGATTAAGGTGCGTATGCAGTATTATCCAAATCTGAAATAATGGCATTATCCAGAAATCCTGAATATCCCCAGATGCTGGGAGTTGGTAATACTTTTTCTGTGTAGCACCACTATTCCAATTACAGAGTTAAATGCTGATAACACCAATCTAGCTCTGTAGAAGTATTGTATTCACATGCAGCCTCTGTGTTACAGTAATAAAGGCAATATTAAAAAATCCTATACTGAGGCATTTTTATTAGTTTTTCAGATTCACACTATTATCCACCACGCACTTCTAAAGCCGTATTGAGACAAAATGTTATTGAGAGGGTTGTTGGGTAAAAACTAGAACTCCAAAGGCTTTATGCACAGTCAAATCAATATCTAAAAGACATGTAAAAGACAATTTTTTGTTTTCTCCTTTGCTTTCTCACCTTTTTTTCCCTCCTTACAGCCAAAAGTTTTATAATATAGAGTTATTCTGTTAATTACAGTTGTGCATTTTCCGTAGCTCTTCCTGCAGGTAGAAACTAGAGATGTATTTGTCATTATCCTGCAACATGAAGACATTTACCTTATATGTTATTATCTAGACTATGTGGTAATCCGGCATTTCATTTTCATGAAGTTATAAAGTTTGAAAACTTTAGCAAAGTCATTGGCAGATTTTCTGAAAGACTGTTTTTTTCACTATGAAGTCTCTCTCCAAGGAGAAAATTGGAATATTTGTTAACAGAAGGGAACCAGAAACTGATTTGATTCCATGCTCAGAAAGTCCTTTTCCTAAAGGAAGCCTTGCACAACAGTTTGAAAACTGAAATGTTTCTAAGGATTCTCATTTTTGGATGAATCATGTGTTTATGACCTTCCTTAGGTGGCTCCCTACTGCCTTTTATCTCCTCGTCAGTAATGATCCCTTGTACAACGTCATTGCATGAGCGCAGCCGCACCAGCGATGAATCATGCATTTTCTGCAACATTTATTCTATTTTTGCTTCCACAGGCCCTACCGAATCCTTGATCCGCTATCATAGTCTCTTTTCATGTTTTGCTGGGTGACTGGTGGTTTGGCAATATGTTTCTCTCTCGAGTCCCCAACTTCTCACTTAGGACAAAGAGAAAAAAACCTTCATTTTTCCTATACAAAACAATACCACAGACATCCCCAAGTTCAAAAGAAATATGTAAAACTGTGTTTTATTTCTGAGCTAAACTGTCCACTGAAATTCTTGCAGATTCTTTTCTTGATCTCATTCCCTCTGGTATTTACAATATTTCTCTTTCCTACTGCTTAGTCCCAGGACAGTTCTAATGTCTCTGCCAGCAGCACTACAGAGAAACATTTTCTGTCTGTCATCTCCTTCAGATCCCAACCCCAGAGCTTTAAATCGCGAAAGCATCTTCTGACCTTACCTTATTTTTCTTACTGAATCCCATGCATTCTTCTCACTCTCCACAAACTTTTTCATGCCCCCAAGTATGTACAGAAGCTCCTAACAGCCACATAACACCCCTCCCCATCTCTCCAGACTCTGTAAAACATTTCTTGGCAACTTACCTTGATATGAAGCAGAAGAGTGTTTGTTTGAATCTGAAGCATGTGGTACATAATAAACACCTGACAAAAATATCTTTTAGTGGGATTTAAAATATCAGTACAGTCATGTTCCTTTCCAGAATGTTTAATACAGTGGCTTCCAGATATCTGAAAACCAGGAAACAAGGAGTTGATGTGCATGTAATGTAAATATCAAGAAAAATAATGCTAAAATACACCAGTGAAGCATTGGCTCTGCTCTTCCTCCCCAGCTGGCAAATATCCACATGCATTTCAGCTGGATTCACTGTGCTAACTGCAGTGATATTGAATGGTGAAGGGATTAGTTGGAGCAGCTTGGCAGTATGAGGAGATCTGGGTCTGAGCCAGTACTGGGTGTATTCAAGGAGAGAGAGGTGTATGGGTGTCTTAATCCAATACCAGTGCAAAGAAATTCCAGACTTTTCTTCTCATGGATTTTTCAGTGTTGTGAGAGTGAAAACCCTGGAGAAAAATCAACTCAACTTATTAAGGAATTATTAAGGGATTGTAAAACATTGTATATTTGGGGTTACTTCCTAGCTGTAACCCACCTGGGGATATCTTCTTGTAGTTCACTTGGCCACACCTTTTATCTTTAAAAAGGTAAAAAAAAGGTGTTAAGTATTGTCCTAAAGTTATCAAGGGCTCTATTTCCTCTGAAATATGACCTTGTTGGCAAAGACTAAGTATGAATCTGTATATTGTGGACTTCTAAGGGCATCACTTAAGGATGGCCTAACAACTTCACATCCTGTAATTCAGAATTTTCTGGTGTTAAAAGATTAAATTTCACTGACCTTAATCTTTAGGTAGGGCACAAACTGACCAGCAACCTTAACTCAGCATTAACGAAACACTTTCTTTTGTCAGAGAAAAGTCTGTATTAAATTGAATGAGCAACATTTTTTTAAAAGACAAATGTGACACCTATTACATAATAATCACAATACCTGTGAAGTTGTATCTGCATGTGAATGCAGCTGTAACAGGAATGTGGTTAGGTAACTGTTGTCATTCTTTCTATCATTCAGACAAAACTTTCCACCAAGAAAACTCACCGCGACTTTACAATGGAAGTAGGTTGTTATTTTAACTTTGTGAAGAAAGGAAGATGGGGCAGAGAGCTGTAAAAAGCTGTCAGTAGAACTGTGAGTAGATTCTAGATATCTAGTTATTGCCCAATATTACTGTTGATATGTTTCATAATAATTTATGCTCATCTTTCTACTACACCTGGATACTTACAAGATGCTGGTGTACAGGAATGGAATATTTGGAGAATAGTACCAGAAGGGGTGCGTGACAGAAATCACCTATATTCCTGTGGCATTATAGATACAGACATTAGTTAATGGTCAGGAAAAATATGCAACAGGATAAACTTACAGTGTATGACCTCTGTCCAGTTTCCCAGATAGTCCTAGCCTATCTTTTTCATTAAGAAGATCAGATGGAAAAAGCATGGGGGTCCACAGTTTGTCCAAAAGAGAAGACACCACCTGTAGAATGCTCTTTGTGTTTGAAGTGGAGGGGTCTCCAATACAGACATGAGGACAGAACACTTTGAAGTATTTCAGTCTCATCATCTAGATCACCTGCCCCAGAACCAGATTTTATGTATGTTTGTTTCAGGAGTCAGCCATTAATTTTAAAGATATTCCAAAGGCATCTTTTGCATAAGTCAAAAACTCCAAAAATACTAAAAAAAGTATTATCTGAGACGCTTACAGTATTTTCCTAAATTGGAACCTCACTGCTACAATGTCTTGACGTGAATTTTTCAGCAGGAGTACAACAGACTACAAAATGAGAAATCTTGTACTTTGATGGCAAATGCACTGCCGTGCAAAGAAGCAGAAATACAGTGGTCTGAGAAACAAGATGTATTAGTATGGGCTGAACAATCCAAGTAACCAAGCTAGGTCTTTCACAACACACTTGGATATCCCTGCACAATATTGCATCATGCATATAAATCTATCAAAGTGTCTTCAGGGGAGAAAACATCTTTATGGATGCTCCATGGCATATTTCCAGTGGTGTTACAAAATGGGTGGCCAGTCATGGCTGACCACATCTAGATGTAAGAACAGAAAAAAAAAAAAAAAAATATTAAAGTCAGTTTCCCCTAAAAAATCAGATGAATTATGCCTCTCCTCATTAAACTGATTTTTCTGGAGTACTGAAATATTTAACTCTAGAATTTAAGCAACATTTTCTGTGCGTTTGTTGTTGGAGAGGCTGTATAAACATACCGCAGAAGCACAGAACTACAGCAAAAATTGTTTCAATTAAGATCACTCTTCTGCAAGTGTCATGGTCCATCTTTTCCATATTACCACCCTCACCTGAGACTAGATAGATAAGCCACTACTTTCAGTTAAACTTCAGTATGAAGCCATTGTGAAAGACCAACCCTGAAGTATTGTTTTCACTGTATAGGACTGTCATAATTTGTAAATCCTCTAGCCGAATAAGAATGCAACCTAAAATTTCCTACCTATTCTTATCATGTTAGTTGCTGCTCAAGCCAAATAATTATTTAAGAAGTCTAAAATGCCTTACCTTCTGTACTGACTACTGGTATTGATATATTTTCACTGTAAGTGAAAACCATACTAACAGTGAAATTAATTTACTTTGTCTTATTTACCTGTTCAACATGTAAGTTGAACATAGTCCAGGACCCAGGGAAAAATATAACAATAGGCTTGGTAAATATCCTTGCCTTATTCAGAATGCTCCTATTTATCCCCCATCTGTTGTTTGTTTTTTTTTTTTTTAAAGACGTATGGAGAACATTGACGTACAGGCACTGCAAGAGATTAACAAGCTGCAGGTAATGCAAGACTGAAGCAATAAGCAAATTTTGTGCTGTCAAAAGTTCTGACCTGACAAAACCCCAAAACTTCTATTACTCTTGCCACCCAAATTTACCTGGAATCTATGGCCAGTGTCTCTTTCATTCCTATATTGTCAGCCCAGTCCCTTGTCCTACATTGATCTAGTATGATCACTACTGAAGTAAATGGTTACAGACTGCACTTTCTAAAATTATTCCAGCATATCTACTACTTTGCAATGTGTACACGCTCTAGGAGGTAACATTTCATTGCTCATCAAAGGGGCAATATCATTACATTTCCTTTTTTTCTTTTTCAAAACCCTATCTTTGCAATAAATATCAAAAGTTGTCTTATAGAGAGGGCATTTGATGGAAGCGTCACTGAAAACTAATGAAAGATCCACAGAAACCTTTGACTACAGTCAACTTCTCAGTCTAAGGAAGTCTTGTTTTCTTCATGAAGACAGCTTCTAAATTTCCAGCCTAAATAGATTCATGGTAAATTTATAATAATTTGATCATATGCCAACACTATCCTTTAAGGTTAATACTTTTTTTTCTCTATAGCTTTTATTTTCCTGATATATTTATAACATTTATAAATAACAAAATATTCTTTCACAAGTATCCTTTTATTCTTGCAATATCTGCTGGTAATACTGACTGGTAATAAGGATTCTCCACTCATTCTAGTCATTTACACATTTATGCAGCTCAGCTGCCTTGATCATCAAAGGCAACAACTTAGTGCTTAAGACAATATTTCACGAGTATCTTTAATACTCTCTACCTCCACACAAAACATCTCTGATTTCTTCCATTAGTTTTTTTTTTTCCCAAACTATAATTTTGTTGACTTGATTACTGATTAATGTAGTCATAGTCCTTCCTTTTACTGATGTACCTCATCATATAACAGAAGTTGCATTATATGTTTCCAGCTGCATCATCTGGTACTTGCAGAGCTAAATTCCACATGACTCTCAGTTATGGACAAATGCCCCGAGAAGGCATGTCAAGAAGAGGCCTCTGGTTGGTCAATCCCACCTTTCCATCTGGGATGCTTAACACTCCTGAATGGTTCATCACTCCATGGGGATGCTTTCAATCTTTCTTATGACAACTGTATCATCAAGTAAACAAGGATTTGTTTTCCAAAACCTTGGGCTAAAAGTAATCCAAAATTCATAGTCAGAGAATGCTGCAAACTGTGCTCATGCAACCTGACCATTGCAAAAGCTTTCACAGTCTCTCTGGACAATTAACCACACTTTCCTCTCTTTAACATAGAAACCTTTCTGTATAGGAGTGGCCCCAAACATTCTGCAACATGATGTAATGCTTTTAAATGCATTTCAAAAACTTGCAAATTTAGCTTTTTTCTCCCAGCTTTTTTTTTAAAGTAAAATAATTAACTGTGAATTAAAAACTGACAAGTCATAAACTTTAACAGGATTTCCCCCCCACTTTATAATGCTGGGTGACGCAGCAGAGATGCCATCAAAACTTCATTATTATCAAGCTGAGTTCTACCACCAAGGGTCAAGCAACTTAAGCAGTTCACTTATTCTAGTTGGAAGTACTGGGTTCAAATGATCGAAAAAGTTGGTCACTTCCTGCAGTTCTCATCATCCCTCAAATTTTAGGCCTATAGTCTTGTTTTCTGATTTGCTCCCTTGCCTCAGGTAAGACTGTTGATTGTAAATGTTGGTTCATGAATGACTTATAACCATACCTTGAGTTTCTTGAGGGAATTGATCAATTAAAAAAAATGTTAGGGAAAATGTTACATAAAACCATTCCTTTATGTACCCTGTTATCCTGATAATCCTGATGGCCTACTAAATGATCATTGCATAACTCAAATGTTTCCCTATTGTGCGATTCCTCTAGATACCATCTATAAATACGCCTGTTTTTCTACACGTACTGTATCTAATGAAGTCCCTGTAGTCTTCAATACTGTCAACAGGAGACCCACACTTCACCTCACAGCCAGCCTTGAAATTCTCATCTGAAACACAAAGAAGTTTGTGGCTGAATCTGGTTATGTAGTCTGGAATCTAAATAAGATGATATATCAAAATATGTTACACTATGGTATCTACATGGAAAGGTTTTGTGGAGCCTTTCTGAGCCCTAAGATCTTTCTTATACTTCAAAAGAATACTGCAATAATCCACGTGGGAAACTCAGAAATTTAATTCTTAATTTTAAATTATTATAATAAAAATGCATAGAATAAAGATGGCATAGAATACTTTACTTGAAAGATGCCCCAGTCTTTAGTTGTGAGAGAGAATAATAATAATAAAACCAAAATGGACAGAAATTATTTCAACAACAAAATTCCCAATGTGTGTGTCTTTCATATCTCCTATGCAGCCCAGTGATATCGCCAACAGCTGAGGCTGCATATTTTGCAAAGAGAATTTTGGGAGACCCTGGTATGCACTGA
Source organism: Phaethon lepturus (assembly GCF_000687285.1). NCBI lineage: Eukaryota > Metazoa > Chordata > Aves > Phaethontiformes > Phaethontidae > Phaethon > Phaethon lepturus. The sequence goes on along the minus strand of NW_010560786.1, from coordinate 27,756 downwards.
CTGTGAATGCTGCCTAGGCTAATTTCCTAACTGGTCCCTCAGGAAACTCACAATGGAAACACACAGCCTGACACCACTTTATAATCTGTTGCCTGTGTAGAAATCCTCATTAGCATTAGAGTTTCCCTTTCTATTGCTGATGTATTTCTGTGAGAAAAAAACAAAACAAAACAAAAGCAAAACCACAAAACAATGGCTCTTACTTCATATTCTAAAACATGCCTCTCTGGAGCCACTTTTTTCCCTGTACTTACACTATTAGTATATGGTAGTTTTAGTACTATTAGTCCAATATATAGACAGGAGTTCTGTCAAAGAATACAGCTTTATCAGCAGTAAACTGACACTATTACAACCCTTTCCACTCTCAGAAAAAGAGGATGCTACAGATGTATGAGCCAATCAGGCCTTTGGATTTGTATTTCTCAAAACTTCGCAGGTCTGAAAACACCCTACTGCATTCCCACTTTTTGTCAGGAAATTCCATTTCAATAAAGAGTTTGACATTAATGGCATCTTGCAGTATTATTTCCTAGAGGGGGAAACTATATTGCTACCCTGTCCTTACCTGTGGCTCCAAAAAGCAAAGCAAAGGCTCACCAACTCTGCTTCCCTTTAGTATTCCATTACTTACCACTTTGCTTTGAATCTTCTTCTGGCTCCTCAGAAAACTTCTCAGCTTTACTCACTCAAATTCAAATTCCAATCCAGGAATAAAGATCCTAACCTTCACTGCCTAATGGCAGCTCTCTACAGCCTACCAATAGTGCAAAGAGGTTTCTAAAGCCACATTCCAAGCAACCAGTTAAAAGACCTTCCACCCTTAGTGCCATTGAAGTTAATGGTGAAGAAAACTCTTTTTGTCCATGTTACCTTAGTAGTTATCTTGGCTAGAAGAGGAAATAAAATTTTCTTTTATCACCTGAGAAAATATTCCGAAAAGAGATTATTGTCCCTTATATGTTTTTAGCGCTGAGGTAATGAGGAATTTCAGTGACATAGTCACAGTACAATTGCTCTATAAGAAATAATATACAGTTGTAAAGATTTTCAGGACAGTTGAAATGCTAAAACATGTATATAGCTTTGTGTTTTTCTTCTGCATCATGTACACTACATTAATCTAAATCACTAGTAGTTCCAAAAGAACAGCAGGCCAGCCTTGTTCATCTGCAGTCAGGCACAACAATATCATGTGGACAACACAAATATTTCTATCCTTTTTTTACAGAAATGCATTCTGGAATGCCTCTCATCTAGGATTCTTCAGGATATATTTGATTTGGAGGACTGGCTATCTCACTTGAGACTGACAATAATTCTTACATGGGTGCTGAGAACCAGATCTGGTCCGAAATATTTGTTAATATAAGGTTCATGGGGAAGTAGGATGGCAAATGTTGAATCTTTGTAGATTTAAAGACTCCTTGTATAGGCAGGAGCATTTAGCCAAGGACCAATTCCACAAAGGCAGGGAGAAAAACAGGGTAGAAAACAAGGTGATAAAATAGTTCGACAAGTAGAATAACTGCATTACATTAAATTTATTGTCTTATAGACCTAGCATATCTTTTATTAATGACATTTTTTAAAATCTCTGCATGGGAATATGTTTAGTCAAAATGTGTTTTCTCTACTTGAACTTACTTGGTATAGTTTGGTTTCTTTACACAACCATCATGCTCCACTGACTTGTTTTTCTGATTTAGGAAGGTAGGATACATGCAATGCTCCTGGCTTGGCCACACTACCAGATTTCCTTTTATGTTAACTAGGTGACAAGTGGGAAAGTGATAATGCACTCCTGTTTTTTTGGACACAAACATACATTTGTGTCCAAAGACCCAGAGGGTGTTCCCTGATTATACATTATATATATTTTAGGTATAGTTGCAGGCAGTAATTAACTGCTTTCTCAAATTAAAACTTGATTTCACTTTAGGTACTAGAGCAAAATAAAAAGCTACAAACAAAAGATAATTTCAGTAAATATATCTTCCAACTACCCTAGAATGTCTCGGTGTAAAACTGATTCATGTTTTCCCTGTATTTATTCAACTGTGTAAACATGTAATGTTTATCCTGTCAAATACAATGTTCTTTTGCGGAAAAAGGAAAGAAAAAAACCCACCAAACATTTTCATCTTTGGTACCTAATGTACATATTTCTCCATAACAGCATATAGACACAAAAAACAGTTGCTTTGAAATTTTACAATTACACATAATCTCTGTGAGAATATGGCATTCAGCATCTAGAACTGGAAAACTAGAAGAATGTAATTCCATGACAGCAGAAGACTAAATATTCGATGAGGCACAGTTTATGCTCTGGGATTATACCTGCAAGCTTAAACTGGTTAACTGTCTTCTCGTTTCACAGAAATTCTGTTCATCTGCAGTAAATGTTCTAAAATAACATTAAATCGTCTAATCATTGCAGCTCTATTTTCTTATTCCTTTGAACATATGGTCTCTAGAGCCTCATATGTGGAAAGAACATAAGGATTTCCTTTCTCTTTAACTTCTATAGTTCTCTTTTGATCTGTTTCTGAGCTCTAAATGTAGTGATTCCAGGGTTACCTAAAAACATGTTGCATTCATTTCTTTGACAGCATTTTCACAGAAAAAATGAGATTCTGAAAGACTGAAGTATATAAAGACACACTGCAAAGAGGATTTTGTCACTCTAACATATTTTAAATGTTAATGTCACTGTTGTGAAATTTTATTATAATCACCATAGTTTGTATATTGAGTCTTTTTTTATGCAACAAGAATTGCTTGCTCCATTTGCAGTAGTTATATGATTTCATAATTCAAACTGGCAGATTCAAAACTGTATAAAAATATATATGAATGTATCTATGCTTATATATGTACAAATGTGTATGCAAGTAACAGAAAAAACCACTGTAACATAAAAACTAGGTAATACTTGTAAATCACATTCTGGTTGAATATTTCTAGTGAAAAATGAAAAAGCATTACTTGGAATGGAAATAGATCTCTTTATAATATGAACTATGTATTCATAGAAATGTCATAATAGCCATAACAATAATCCCAGCACGCTAAAAGCAAATTATATTTAGGAGCAAGGCTGACCTTATTTGTCACAGACTTATTTTTCTTTTCCAATTTTGTTAATGATAGTTTTTTTGAAAAACAGAAGAAAAATTGTTGAATTGATACTGTAGCTTATCAAAATCCAGGGAACTGAGTATCTGTCAGACAGCTATTATTTCTTATTGAGACTACCTATGTGTCCAGTTTAGGAAATATGTAGCAGAAGCACAGGTTTTCAAAGCAGGCACTCTTCTTTTGGAATAGACATGCACACACACACAAAAATGTCAGGCAAGCAGAGCTCCGGACTACATGTCCCTCAGCATAAATGGCTGGTTTTCTCAAGGCTAGAGCTGTAAACTCCCTTCTGAAGAGTGGCATTCCAAATTATGCTTCTCCCTTGCCCTTTCCTCTGGAAGGGGGAGAGAACATCTATGAACCATCTTTTGTTCACAGCCATGCTTGTGACGCACATGTATTTCATTACGTTGTAGAGATGGAGCAATCTGTCAAGGAGGGAAAGAAATTACTATAATTCAATTTGTAAGGCTAATTGTTTAAGATAGGACTTGGGAGAAAACTGTGGGGTTTTTTTTAAGGGGGATATTAGGCCAATTTGCATGTTAGGAAGTTGAAGAATGGAGACCATGCATGAGTCACATGGGTATAAAAGGAAATGTTCGAAAAATAAGTGAGAATGTCCAGAGTGCAGAGAAAACTCCTGTTATAAAAAAGTATGTGTAGAAAACAAAGCTGCAAAGATTCCAGGTAAGGTTTAAGCACCGGGAACATGTAAGATAAGGAAACACAGTATAAGCTATGCCACCCTTCATTTTATGTTCAGTATAACAGAGTCTCTTGTTTGATTTTGGTTGACCAAATCTCATGAAATCTTATAAAACTTTCTTAATAAGCTATGTGCCAGCTCTCAGTTAATTTGTACTTTTAGACAGAGCTAAACTGCTACCTCTTCTTCAAACAGAACTAAACTACTACCTTGTCAAACGTTTCCCACATTTTTCAGTATCCAACAACATATTGTAAATTGCTATATAGGTTACTTTTCCATGCTTTCAGCATGACTTTGGCTATATGCATCCATGTTATGGCCTCTTGACAAAGTATTGAACTTCGGGAGATCATAGATAACCAGTCTGAAAGGGATCAGATAGTTTTAAGAGAGAGTCCAATATTTATTTAAAATTTGGAGAGTTTCCTGAACTCACCTGCCCTTTGTACATGCCAGGTGATCGTCTTAAACATGAAGATGTCCATGCAGTTGCTTCTTTTCATATAAATGATTAAACATTCTTGGTTGAGAGAGGGAAACTGAGAAGCTATTCTGAAGCTAGAATTCACTCCTGTGAAGGATCACGGTAAGGTTGAAATCTCTTCAGTTAAAATTTATTTATGTCGAAAATGAAATGCAACAGCAGACATGGAGACAGATTTTCTCTGATTGTACAGCTGTTTTCTGTTTTCAGTATTAATTTCAGAGAAGAGGCAGTCAGGTTCAAAAAATATTAGTAATTGGAGGATGGAAAGGTGTCACTTTGGAAAGGAAAAACATTGTCATGAGGAAAAATCTGGCACATATCTTGTTTTGAATTATTTTTAATTTGAACTTTGCAATAAATTGTTCCCTCAGAAGGATCCTCTAACGTTCCACTTACTGTCCAGGAGTTTAGTTCTGAATTCATGAGAGTTTGCTGACTCCTTGGAACTGAAAAGCTTTTTTGCTTTCTCTCTCTAACTCCAGTGTTGGTGTCCCATGAATATACTGACACCATACTAATAATAGCACAAAAAATTACAAAAATGCCAATAGCATTCTGTAATAGCCTGAACACAGAGAAGTCCAGAAAAGAACTTTGTTAAACAAGGCAGACTTCTACTGACAAAATATACAACTAAATTTGCTGTGGAAGGCAATTTTTTCTCATTAGCAAGTAAAAGAGCAAGGCATTTGTTAAGATGAAAGATAATCTTTCTTACATAATAAAAACCAAATGTAATAGTTGCCATTAGAAAAGGGACACTCCAAGAATGAAATTACCACATATTTCGTATTTCTGATTATCGCACAAACTATTCTTTTTTCTACTACAAACCACTGCACATTTTCCCCAGTTCTTACTGGATATAAAGAGGTGGTAAGAGAGGGGATTCTGCCCCTCTGCTCCGCTCTGGTGAGACCCCACCCGGAGTCCTGTGTCCAGCTCTGGAGCCCTCAGCACAGGGAAGACATGGACCTGTTGGAGAGGGTCCAGAGGAGGCCACAGAAATGCTCAGAGGGATGGAACACCTCTCCTATGAGGACAGGCTGAGAGAGTTGGGGTTGTTCAGCCTGGAGAAGCAAAGGCTCCGGGGAGACTTTATTGCGGTGTTTCAGTCCTTAAAGAAAGCTGGGGACAGACTGTTTAGCAGGGCCTGTAGCAATAGGACAAGGGGTAATGGTTTTAAACCAAAAAAGGGTAGATTTTGACTAGATATAAGGAAGAAATTTTTTTACAATGAGGGTGGTGAAACACTGGCACAGGTTGCCCAGAGAGGTGGTAGATGCCCCATCTCTGGAAATATTCCACGTCAGGTTGGACGGGGCTCTGAGCAACCTGATCCAGTTGAAGATGTCCCTGCTCATTGCAGGGGGTTGGACTAGATGACCTTTAAAAGGTCCCTCCCAACCCAAATAAATAAAAACAAAACAAACAAAAAAACCTAAACCAAACCAAAACAAAAGCCTTTTTTAAATATAAAATAACTTTTGTATGCACTGCTTAGGAATAAAAAGGATAATGTTCATTAATTATGTTGAACATTCTTCCATATCTAAGTCTGCACTCACTCCTGACACTTTGATTTTCCCCCTTTAACATAAGATGGTGCTTTCACTGGACCTGATCTAATTCCTGTATTTTTAAGATGGACTTTCCCTGCTAAATGTAAACTGTTCAGGTTTGCAACCTTAACATGTTGTGCATAAATATTCAATAAAAGGCCTATTTAGGCACCTCATTTCACATCAGCTTCATAAATGCACGATAAGATACATGGTAATGCTAAGATAAGAAAGGCAAGAAGCAAAAAAAACATGGTAAGATTATATGGGAAAAAAATGCCTTTCTGTCCAAATTTTATAACATTATATTTACAACTGACAATCAGCTGACAGAGAAATACCTCACAGTTTTTCTTCATCCATTAGTAACATGCAAATAGTAAATACAAAAAGGCTCCAGACCATTAAGTATGCTAAAGTCAACAATAATTTTATTAAATCCTTTCAAAATCTGACAGCAAGGCTATGCAGTGTTTGAAGGACGAATCTTATGTACTTACAATGGGTTAGTAGCATCATGAACAAACTATGCTAGAAATGGGTTTCTCAGGTAACAATAAGAATGGAAATATTACAGCCTTAAACTGATAAAACCATGCATCAAAATCCTACCCACATATACAATGAAATATTTTGGCTATAACTGGCTCTTAGTACAACTGGCTTTGAACTTTAATTACAATCTTTACAACCAAGTCTTTATACTCAGATTTTAACCTGCTGATTTTTTTGAAAAGTAGGAAAAACCACCATGGTTTTCAAGGAAACTAAAAAACTATTTAATTAACCCATGACCTGTTAGCCATTATTACTATTTCATGTCTTCACATCCCATTCAAATCATCACATTCTGCTGAAAACATGTTTTCCCTTGTAAGTGCTAACATCTCTTGTAAACAGTAGAAGCTTTGCAACAGGCAGGGCAAAAGAGCCGGGCAATAGATACAACATACAGACTCTCCTCTCTCCATCGCTATTGTAAATGAGGGCTAGAAATAGTTTTGTATCCCCAAGTGATACCATTCTTTCAGCTTTTCTTTTATAAACTGCTACCTAGTTTATTTCTCCTTGGCTAGAGGTTTGCATAATAAAGTAATGGCCAACGGCTGATGACAAGTTAGCCATCACAGAAGTGAAGTGAAAACTAATCAACCTTTCATCTTTACAGAAGATTTCTTCTGGACAATGTTGAAGACCAACAAGAGCAAGGCTGCTGTCTGTGCTGTTTCATTGTCATCTCTATGCGTACACTGAAAACAAAAAAGTCTTTGAGTTGTTCTGTGTATATTTTGTGTAGATGTTATGTGTACGGTATATGTATCGGGGGCACATACATAAGGCAGAAACACCAGTAGCACATTACTGTAGCTGAGGTAGTCACTGTATCTTTAAAATTAATAGACACAGATAGACATCTCAAGGGCAATTAATTGGAGCAATTTTGACTTACTATGTTTAGGTGAGATGAAACTCTTCTGTAGTGTCTATTTTCTCCTATTGATTAGCTAGAATAGCTAAGGTGAATAGCTAAGACTTAGGCGTCTCATTTTTAAACACTTAATTTTGAGCAAATACATACAATCCTAAAGAGCATAGTGGAATACACTAACTTATTTGTCCTTTTGATAAAGAAACATGCCAAACATGTACTCTGGAAGGGAAAGTGATCAGAATTTTGAAACTTGAAAATATCTTTATTTCATTTTTCACTTGTCCTAAGCAATTTTTTTACCTCTTATCACGACACACAACCTTCTACATGCTTTTTATAGATTTGGAGGGTTTTATGTGTTTGCATTTCCAGAAATGCATGAAATATTTACAATTTGCAAATACCACTTCTATACATTGGTATAATTATGTTTCCTGTTTTGCTCTACATTCCTTTGCTAACAATTCATATCATTGTGGCTGGTTTCTGACCTTTACTGACAATCAAGGTCAGATTGTCTGAGAAAAAAACAAAAAGCTTCCAAGATCTTTTTCCAAGTGGAAACAGTTACACTGACGCATGTCATTGTATCTGTAGTTAGGATTGTTTTTCTTTCCATGTGCATTTCCGTGCAGTTATTGGTGATAACAGTTTTAATCTGCAGTTTTTAATAATCAGTTACCTAAATCGTTCTGCAGCTGCTCAGAATCAGCTTCAGAAACATTTTGGTACAATGCTTACCAGTACATCCACATATCTGTCCTTTTCTTTACATGATGTTCTTCCGAGTTTTTCGTGTGTGGAAGTAATTCACAAAGAGAATGAAAAAATATATGTGGGTTCAACTGTTATTGATCCTGTACATTTTTTCCTTAAAGATTAAATTCAAATTCAAATTACATAATAAGGAGGTTCTAGAAAATAATGGGAGATTTATTATCCATGAGGAAAAAGGTCAAAACTATTTGTAGAATGTACTTATCTTACACAGGAAGCAAACAAAAGCTTCGCTTTACATTTCTGAAGTCAAAAGGGCCACTGCTTTGTTTACTAGGAGACATCCATCGGAATGTTTTCCTTGGGTATGGCCATAACATGTAAAAAAACTGTGATGTGTGATACTTCAGCTGATTTATTAGCTAGCAAAAGAATGCTGTGGGTATACAGCCACATAAGCAGGAAAAATGCCTGTAAGTTTACCACAACTACTTGCAAATAAGTTATGAGACATTTATGTCATCAAGGAAAATATCTGCAGTCAAATATTCATTCCCAGTTACCTGGAAATACAGCAGTTATTCAAATAAAATTCTGGGCCAAATTTAGCTACAGCATAACTAGGCTTATTTACACAATTACACATAACAATAATTTCTCCTCATCAGAGTTTCAAAAAATGGGATTTCTGCTCTTAAAGACAGAATGAGACTGATGTTTTAATTTCTGCTCTGAATCACATGAAGTGGGAGGTTGAATGTGGCTCTCTACCACTCAGATAAACATCCCTCTGAGAGTGAGCACTGTCTGTCCCTTTCCTTTTTATTAACCTGCTTTTTCTCACTCCTCCCAAATATGATTCACACTTGTCCTGACAAGGGAGTCACAGTGTCTCCCAAACACCTTGAGTCAAGACATCTGTTGTGTGAAGTGTATTCTTTCCTTGATGAAGTGGATTAATACAACGGACGTTTCATCACCAAGTCTCACAGCAACCCCTTCCAGTCCTTGTCAGTGTATTTTGGCCTTCTCGCTTCACCCACAGTGATATTTGTACACTTCATCTGAGCATGTTCTCTGCCTTTTAAGATGCAAGGACAGAAAAGGGTTTTCCCAGTTTCACTGTCAAGTAACACCACCTGTGGAGAGTGCCTGATTACAGTACAGACCAGTTTCTCTTGCCATCTGAAAAAATCACATCAGCCTAGCAAAAAAGCTTTGGCAGCAAGTTGTTTAGTTCAAAGCTGAATTTACTTTTAAATAGGAATGAAAAAGATGCCTTTATAGTCATGTAGGGCCAGTATTTGTCTCTGTTGATTGAGGTGGAGAACAGCACGTAGGTGAGGAAATTTATTTAAGTTCTTTTTTCTCATGATTTAGGGTCTCCAAGGCAGTGACTCACAAAACAGTAGCAAGCAGAATCTGGACAACAAGCCATGCTCTTAATAAATTATTTGACTGGGTGGCTAAGACTGGTCATCATCATCTCATCTATGCAAATCAGAGATCTTTTTAAGCAAGACACTATGGAATTCTTTTAATACAGTATACACACACCACACTTAAGCCAAGTTTATTGAGTTTTGTGCTAGTAACCTGCTATCAGAAGAAGCAGTACAGCACCATTTCTTCTACTCACAGAGGAGACCTGGATTTCTCAGGTTCATCAGTACATGATTGCAGTCCTTTAGGCTATGTTCTGAAAGAGAGGTCTTTATGGTACAAAGCCCTTATCACAGATTTGTTCTCAGATCTTCGTCTCTGGATGTCGATGCAGAATGTAGAGTTGCCATTCAAGCTTTTCCCACTGTCATCTTTGCTAGTAAATAATGTACTTGATTCAGTACCTTTGCAGCTTCATATGGCTGTCGATACACTGAAAAATAACAGGCTAGTGCCCCTGCCAGCAGTAGGTAGAGTTATAGTGCAGGACAGTCATAGGAATTAAATGTGTTAAAGTTAAATCTTATCCCTCCTTCCCAACTTGGGTTCTTGATTTCTCAGCAAACATTTGCTCATCCCCTTGAAAAATTAGAGAGAATATTTCTCAGAGTCACACCATAAAGCCATGTCCATGGGATTCTAAAAATAGTGGGCAGGTGATTTACTTTACTTTGTAATGATAAAAGGCTTGATCAGCATTTCTTCACTTCAGGCAATTATTCTGTGAAGTACCTCTCACATTAACTCTCAAAAATCGTAACAGAACTGAAAGTTAAAAGCACTGCATGGAGAACGACCTGCCAGTTCAGTCCTTTACAGATCTGCATTTCTGTAGTCAATGCACTTGGTTAAGAGCATAATAAATTTGTCTTATTAAAATAAATAGTATAAGCCATGTAATTGATAATCACCTGTAGTGTTTTAAAAAGTGATTCAACATCCATTTAAATAAATACAGCACAAAACCAACGACATGCAGTGTTGTGAGGAAAATGACAGGCAAAGAGATTTTGTCAAGTAGCAACAATGATGTTCTGCATTTTAAAAACACTATTACAACTGAATTTTAATATAATTACAATTATTTTACTTTTCTTTAGGTATCACATTATACAATATGCATTGTTACTTTGTTTTGTAAACCTGACAACTGAGAAGTCTCTTGTAATTTCTGTTCCCATTAGTGAATTGTCTACAATCATTTCAAGCAAAGATACACAAATAGTAATAGTAATAGCAATAGTAATAGTAAGAATAATTTGTCAATCTACAAAATCAGCACTTAGAATAAAGTGATAAGGTAAAAATCCACAAACTCAATAAGAAGTAATTAAACTGTCATATTTCGTTGTTTATATTCTGAATGGATCTGGATAGTAATTATTTTATTGCACTTTATGAACATATTGTCTCAAGACCTTTCAAAGAAACAGCATGACATTTATTTTCATAATTTTTGAGACAAATAGATTTGGACATCAGGGTTGGCCAAAGACGCGTCAGTTCATTTTTAAAAATCAAGCCATTTTTTCTGTTTTATTGACATATGTCTAGACCCATTTATTTCTTTCATCTTCTGTTTAAAACAAACACCTGAATAAAATGTAGTATCACAGTATTAACATCAATAGTCCTTCTTAAAAATTTATTGTGGGACTAGGATGAAGGTGTCATTGCAACCTTTGTTGTACTTATGAAAGTCCTATTTAAGACTCCTCTTCACCTGTTTCTGTAGTTCTGGGTTTATAACATGTTCATAGTTCTTTCTTTGCACCTATGTGATCTGTTTTCCTGTTTTACTTTTTATTTCTGCAGCGTTCCCATCCAAATAAAATCCACTAAACATGTAGCAGAGGGTAAAATCATAGTTTATTTCAGCTGTGAATGGGAAAAGCAAGTATTTTCTGCTACCTTTGTTCAGTCCTTGTTATTGAAACCAGCCTGATGTTATCTGCCTCTGTCTCCTTACCTAGTCATGTTTGAACATTTTTTTGGATTAGAGGAAAATGAGCCCAGCAGTAAAATCTTATCTCAATTGGCTATGTCTACAGTGCTAAATAAAACAGGACTAAGAGAGCAAGCTCAAACCCTGAACCCAACCACTCACACTTCTTAATTATTAACATATTTTCTGGCGTGGTTTTCACCTGTGCCGTCTAGCACTCTCCTAGAAAATGCCTGGGATTGCATGAGCCAAGAGCCACTCCTGCAGTCAGAGCTTTCTTGAACCTTTTGTCCCCTGATAACCTACTACCCACCCGTCCCACCTCCAGCACTATTCCAGCAAGTCTTGTACCTTGAATACGCTCACAAGCCCTGTCTATGACACCCCAGAACCTATAACAGATGCTCCCAGTAGCATGCTCTGAAAACAATGCTCTGGGCTGCAACGTTCTTTCAATATTTCAAACATATTAACTGAAAAATAGCAAAAATGAAAAGTTTTTGTAATATGTGTGGATCCAAGGATGACATTCCAGGCATAGACCCAAGGTCAAGAATATTGTGTGTCAGTCAGTATTGTATGTCAGTCTTCTCAGAGCTGAAGAGTGTTCCCTGGCTGTTTACAAGTACAGGGGTCACCAGTTGTTGCCAGGGTGGGGATGCAGGTCAGTGCTACTGGTGATGCAGAAAGTCACCAAACTTGGCAAAGATTAGCTATTTATGGCCCACACATTCTCACTATGGAGGTCTGGAAGAGTCCAGACAGTGTAGAGAAAGGTTAATAGGTATGTTTGACTGATCACCTTTTTCCTTTTTTTTCTTTTTTTTTTTCTTTTTTTTTAAATCTAAAGAGTCTTCTCTAAGCATTTTGGATTGAGGTGCTAAGTCCTTTCCTTAGGCTAAACACATAAACAATCAAGCAGGGCTCACCTTTTTTAAAATACACCTGATATTACTTATGCTTTGAATGTAACCCATTTTATAAATACATTGCAGAGAATTATTTATTTCCATTCAACTCCAACAAACTGAAATCCACAGCTTTCATATCTCAAGCAAATGCCCTCACAAGATGCCTGTAGCTTAGCCTGGGGCTGACAGTGATACCCAAAGCACCCAGCTAGAAAGGTTAGGTTAGATCTACTCCATACTGGGTGGATAATTTATGTTGTTGTTGTTATTATTTTATTTTAATCACAAACCAAATTTAATGTGCATAAATTATCTCAGGAACAATGACTAAACCCCGTGTATATTACCTTCCACCAGAATGCTCCAACTTTTAAACAATGCACCAAGTGCACACACCACAGTAATCCCGTCTCTTTTCCTAGCCATGGTTTTGAAGGAAGAAGTTGTGGCTTGACACAGGTTGATCTCTCTGTTGCCAGTTCATGAGACTGTCCAAGGCACAGTTACTAGATTGGATCTTTGGGAAATAGTCTTTAGATTGCTAAATCATAAAGGCATTCAAATGTAGAGAAGGTAATGTTGCTCAAGACAAAGTAATTCCGCAATCATATACGTATGTACAAAGCTTTGGACTAAAAGAGGGGTGCTAATTGAATACAGACATCACCAGAGTCAGAAGTCACAGAAGAGTATGTGCCTTCTGAGATTGAGATATCTTGATCTGTTTCAGGTGTGGAAAGCTGGAAAGCCAAAATTCAATCTATGAGCATCATGGAAAATGATTTCTAAAATTCTTAGCGAAACAGATTACTCCATCAAAATAATATAAAAGCTACTATCTGAAATAGAATAGCTGCAGAGAATAGGGAACCCAGACCTGAAGGAGATCAGAATGATATTCTTGGTTTGCATAGGAAGTTGAAGGATAAAAAAAAGTGCTGGGAGGGAATCTGCCTGGCCTCTGCAAATGCAGCAAAGGACTATCAGCTTTGAAGGGAATAGCTATTTGGTTTTTGGCATAATTTTTACAGTGTGCTTCAAAAATAATTTTGCGCATGAGTCATCCCAAGACTATTATTAAATCAATGATTGACTACTGTTGTGAATGGCCTCAATCAAGAACCAATATAAAACCCTTAAATTAAAGAAAATGCTTGTATTAGTACACTACTTAATGGACATGCTGATCTAACTACATAGTGCAGTGAAGAAAAATACTTCATTCTCAAATTTACATCACGAGTTCTTTGAATGAATAAGTTTTACCCTTTCTTGAATCAATAAGTAACTAATAGGCCATTAATTACAGGGAGCAACTTGCAGCTTGAAAAAAGAAAAAGAAGATGTATCTTCAAAAAGGTAAGTCAGAGCTTAATTTAAAAAGAACATTGTCAAAATAACATAAAGATTAATATGTGACTAAGGAGAGACTGAACAGAAATCTTGGATACGGTTAATATTGTACCCCATGTGAGTATGAAGAGATCATAACACCTATCAGAGAGGAGAAGTTCTGAAATGCATGCATCTTAAGTGAGGAACTGTGGGAACAAAATATTGAGGAACTCTGGGGAAAAAAGTTTATTTTAATACGTCTAAGTCTTAAAAATTATTATAACAACATAGCCAGCAATAGCAGGAGATTGAACTTGATTGCCAAAGATATCCTTTAAATCCTGTTTCGGAGATCTATAAAAAACAAACCTCTGATGATGCACACTTCCTCAACAACATTTTAGGTCCTCAGTAAGACACTTTCATCACTTCACTAGAAATTTTGAAACTGCATAATCAAGAGTTCCTTCAGTTTAAACAAATATAATTTACATAATTAATGTTTCTTCTTTCAAAAATTTTCAAAAGTTTATATAACATTATAAGCTAAAATGACCTCTTGTTTCCTCTTATTCATTTTTATTTAAGCCAGGCTTTAATTCCATCTACAAACTTTTAAACCATCGGGTTCTGCAAAACCACTTATTCTTAATTTTCTGTGTCTATGTGTAGGTGGGACAGAGAGAAAGGAGAGTTTTGTATTAAGTAGGTACTGATGTGGCAGGAAATAGAATCTGTAGCAATTCTGACTGACATCACTTAGCTCAGGGACAGACATGACAAAGAAAATGAAGTCTAGTAAAAATAGAGTCAGGGAAGTCACTAAACCCTATGAGCAGAGGACTAGAGGGAGTGACTGCTGTGTTGTCAAATTGTTCTTGTTCATACAGTCATGTTCCAAATTTCCGATGCATCAGCATCTTAACATTTTCTTCTGAATCTACATTTATGCATTTCAATTCTTTAAGTCAAACAATTTAATTTTGTAACTCCAACATTTGGTGCATTTGAGAAATTACAAATAGTTCTTCTCCCCTTTCCTGTAACTGCAGTAATTTAGTAACATGATGCAAAATGAAACCTAACCCGATACAAACAGCCTCATTGTGCCAACTGTTCCCAATAGTATCCTTTAGTTCTGCTCCATCCTAATCCATTGAGGGACTGCAGCTAAGGCTGTTGTCAGATGAGCAGATATGAGTAGAGATGATGATGATGTTGATGATGATTTCACAAAGTATAAATTCCTCAAAAGAAAACATTTTCCATCACTTCAGAATGATGTGAATGCAAGCCAAATGTACTCACTACCAGAACTTTGAAAATTTAATTACACACAAATGTAGAACTATGACTATGCCTGCTTAGATTAAGCACTAGATTAGTGCTCCTGACATTCATACAAAATTTGGTAGGTTCTGCTTAAAGTCCCAACTTTAGCATCCTAAAGCTAAAGTTGAGTTTAGTTTCAGAGTACAAAGCAGAAATCGGAGATCATATTTACCTTTTACTGTATTAGTGCTTTTAAATCCAGTGGCTCTTGAAAGGTTTCCTAAACTCAATACTATCTAGCTATTGCGCTCTCTGACTCAGTGGTGATGCCTTACAGAACATGGAGTACCTCCAACATACGTATATTCTATCCATAGATTTCCCAGCCACTGCATGCTCCACTCCCCACCTGCTATGGTACTCGTCTAAACTCAGATCTGTTCTTTTTCTGACTGAGGGTAGGAAGCTGAAACATTATATTTCGTATTTTAAATTAATACCTTCTCCCAAGGCTATAGATATCCTGAGAGTAATGCAGAGAAGATAGGAGATAAGACTTCTGTTACTTCTGCTAGAATTGTTCTTCTCTTTACAAAATCATTCACAGCTTGGCAGTTAGGATTACAGGAGTTTGAGATTTAATTCCCCTAAGGTGAACTGAAAACTAAACCTAGGCTGCACAACGCAGATGGAAGTTCTAACACACCAGTAGAAAGAAATATGTGGCTTTCTGCAGCAGCTGTGTCTGGATCTGGTCCATCTTCTCCTTTGCTTTTTCTTACTTGTGTTCCAAGAAAATTGTTTGTGCAGGGCCACACAATAATTTGATCTCAAACTAATTGATTTTTTTTTCATCAGCCTGGGACCTAAAGTAGAAAAAAAAAAGGGCAACAGAAAACACTGGCTTCTCAGAATAAAAATTATTTCTATTGCTTAATTCAGAAGCTAAATTGAAAAATCAATTCTTTGCAGACTGTTAAAACATAATCAGTCTCATTGACACAAATGTGCTGAAGTACATAAGTGAATTGAAAACTATATTCCTTTATTATTGCTGAGATCTGTCACAAGTAATTTTAGAATCACTTATTGATCTTTCATTATTAAGATTTAGAAAAGCACTCATTTGCTAATCTGGGCACTTCTGATTTCACTCACAATAAAAACATTACCGTAACACCACCAAAATGAAACACTCAGACAAACACCAACAAATTACCTCAAACATTACCCCAATATAGAGAGAAATGTTCCATCAGAACTTTTGCCTTTTTTTTTTGGCGGGGGGAGCTCTTGATTTGTTTTTTTTTACTTTTTTAAGCCACTCTATCTTCACCCCTTTCATTCAGGATATTGACAGGAATGTATGACAAAGAACTAAACAAACACAGTTCTCTAAGATGCAAAATAATTGTATAGTCATAGATGCATAACAAAACATAAGCATTGGTTTATAAACAACAAATCAGTCTCATCGTGCTTGCTCAAAACAAAGGTCTATAATTTTTCCATCATTCTCTCCTTTAAAAAGTCTCACTGAGAAATAAATGGAAAGTGCATTCATTATATACACATCCAATTTGCCCCCCTTTGAAAATCATGGCTTCTTTTATTTGATAATTCTTTTACTTTACTTCTTTTACTGTATTTTTGTAACTCTGGTTAGCTAATCGTCAAGGCTGTAAGAAACAGCGAATATAGTTTTTATGCGTGAGAGAAAAAACTCACCAAATACCAATATTTCCTGTCAAAGCAGAAAATAGCTGAGCATCAAATATTTCTACCTGTGCCAAGTCTGAAGACACTTGGCAAAGAGATGTTGCATGCAGGAGGAAAATATCTTCTCCATGAATATCACAGATCAACTGCCAGGTCTACGGTAGCTGCATTGCTGGCCTGGGTTCGTTAGCCGTAGCTTTGGACTCGTCAATGCATAAAACACTCGCAGAGCTTTACGGGGGTTCGAGCCATCTGTAAGCAGACTCTTTATACCTCACACAAAATGTGAGTGCCACAAAACTGTGCCATTTTTTCGTTTCTGTTGGCTATTATATCCAGACTGCAGGATCTATTCAAAGCACGCTTTTCAAGTAATAGTCCGTATGGAGTACATAAAAGCAGTAACCTGCAGTTAAAGTATAGTGAACTGACCAACAAAGTTTTCAGTCTTTATTTTTAGGGGCATACACTGATGGGGAGGCAGAATCAGGATGAAATTTATCTTACTACATCTAAAGTAAAATCAGAAGACAACACAAGCCATGTCTTCTCTGTCCTTGTCATCACTCAGTTTTGGAGACTATAGGAGAAAGTCCATTAGTCTGGAAATTCATAAGTTCTCATCCATAATCTAATGGCTTTTTGTTTTTATTTTCTTCAGCTTAACTAATAAGGTGCTTATCTAGTGCAGAAGTATCAGCCAAAATTGGAAGCCTGTGATAAGTCATTGTACTACGGGTACTACGGGACGCAAACAGAGTGGATATAATGAACTATTGAGCAGTCAAAAATCAGCTAAAGGCAGTATGATAAATCTGTTTTGAGTCCACTGATCAATTTTTCACTGAAAAAGGATGGTAATATGCAAACAAAGGAGAAGTTAGGATGGAAGTCATTTCAATTAACTTCAGATTTTTAAACTGCAGATCTTTATATCTGTACTAACACCCAGGGTTGTCTTTGTAGTCAATAGAGACAAATGGGCAGTTGCAGAACACAAGGCCTCTGACCCATTTTAGACCTTTTTGTTGAAAATAACTATGTCCTTCAGATACCTACTTCTAACTACTGAGAAAAAGGGTAGCCTAGATGCTTAGCTCAGATGTAGCTGCTACATTGCAAAAGTTCCATGTGGTTACCTGAACCTCACACAAAGTAACCGAAATTCAAAATGTGCCTGGCAGAGGCTCCCCCATACAACTGAACTCTTTCATGTGCAGTGTTTGGGATCTTTCTGACCTTTCCTATGACCTTCCTGCACACACAGAACAGTACAAGCCCTTTGGAAGGGACTGCTGTATGTCACTGTAACTGTCATCACAACTGATCCCTGTTTGAAAGAAAAAGCACAGGAACAGTGGGTTGCAATCATAGATGACAGGTCATCTTACCCATTCTTTTGTCCTCAGCCAAGATCAGATATATTTTCTATCAGATATATCAAAATATATTTTTACATTAAGGTTGTTAAATGGTTTTATGAATTATTACTGAGCAAAAAATAACCATCCTAGGAAACCCAACTCTTTGATGTTCAGCTACCTCAGATTTGTGAATAGGTAGGCTCTTGAAAATAAAAATCTTGACCAAGCTGTATTCAAAAGCTTTGGCCGTTCTAACTGCAGCAATTGTAACATGTTTCTACATTCCATTTTATGGCCATGCTGATTTTCTATAAAACCTGTATCCATTGTTCCAGTGATTTGTATGGGACGGAAATATCTGTAGATCTATTTGGTTAATGTGCAGGCTAATGGGAGATACAGAGTAATAGTCTGCCCTTAATTCACTGCCTTCTTTCAAAGACCTAGCTCTCTGTGCAGCCTATTAATCTACTACTGAGTCAAACCATTTCTGAAGTATACAGGTATCACTTCCAGACTTACTAGAATTTGCATCTCACTCATTTTCTTCAATGTCAAAGTGCTCTCCCCACCACCAAGCTAGTCCATTTTAAGAAGTACTTTCAGAAAGGATGCCCTTATCAGCAAAGATTTTTCAATTTAATAGGAAAAATAATAGACACAGTATACAGCACACGACTTAAAATTTAATGAAAAAAAATTCTATTAACATTAAAAAAAAAGTAAGGAGTTGTTTCATATCTGATACCACAGTTCTATAGCATATTCTCATAATGGGAAAAAAGATTTAGAGGACTTGCTCTGACGTCATCTGTATCCACAGCTAATCCAAACTACTCGAGTACATCCTACACAGAATAGGGAGGGTAGCAGACAGCTATGGGTTCTCTGCAGACATCTTTTTGTACTGCATTTCTTCTCTTCCTTTCTGAGCTGTTTAATGGTCTGGTTTTCAATTGCCAGGCCTTTGTGTCAGAGTCTGCGGCTATTTTGTAAAGCATTAATAAATAGGATAAGAACAGTAACCTTTTCAGGCAGTGGAGATGCACACAGTTTATAGATTATAGCTCAAAAATGTACTTTCAGAGAGAAACAGGGCTTTCATAAAGAGGTTTGTTCAAAGAACAATTAAAGTACATGAGACACAGTATACAAACATGAAGAGTGCATAGTTTGGATACTAAAAGCAATATACCTGGGCTCATAGATCCTAATTCCCAGCCAAAGAAGGATAACTATGATTATCTTTGCATAAACTGAAATGTGCCTGTGAAATCATGGTCTTTAATGACTTACTACATGACATATTTGAGGGCAAAGATTGTTTGTGATGCACCTAGTGCATACAATTTTTAGAACTAAATACATCTCAAAAGCTAATATTTTTAAAATATTTCCGTTATGAGAATTGCTATTTGAAAAGTTGCACAAGAGGCTTCAAGGACTTTGTTTCCAACTAGCTGTTGTAATTCTTGTCACAGCATGTAAGGTTCTGATATAGCTTGTTCGTTCTATATTAGAGATGTGAGATTTAAGTCCTCCTCCTTTTGGCCTCTTCTTCACCTGTTCAGGGAACACTGGCTGGCTGCCACTGCTCTGCAGCTGTCTAGGCTCTGTCTCTGTAGCTGTCCTGGGTCAGTAGCCATCCTGTGTAACCTTAGTCCAACCATAACTTAAGACTGCGTCCTTTGCTATTGCTTTCCAGTTTTATTTGATGGTTGGATTCAAACCTGCTCTCCGGTATATCAGCTGCTGATCTTTAGATTAACCCAATGCTCTACAACAAAACAGGTTGTTGGTGCTTTAAGAAGCAAAAATTTTTAGGCTAAGGGACAAATTACTTCCCCTGATATATACAATCACTACAAAGGAAATGAAAAACTGTGTTTACAGGAAAATATTTTATTCATATGGAACAGTTAAGTAAGACACTCAGACACCAAATTCAGAGCGATCCTCTGCATGAACAAATGCAGTCTCCCATTATTACTGGCTACCAACTCAAATAATCCTGTTAATATCTTAAATGTGTTGAGTAAGCCTGAGAGATTCAAGAACTGACATCATTCCATCGATACACATTTTCAGGATAAAGGCACACAAAGATTACCCAAGATTGATTTTACTTGGCCATTTAAATACGCGTTACCAGTTTACAATATAGAGATGTACAATGAGCACAAGTCACAGCAAATGACAAGAGAAGATTTGACAATTTCACAAAATCCTAGTTTATCTTTGGGACAAACTCAAGAAAGTTCTTTTTACTATTTTTGTCAGAAACTTAATGATTACAGTAGAATATTTTTCCAGTTTCCGGGAATTGTATCCTTCAGAGAACTGCGAGACACAGAAACTGGCAGTACAGTTTCCAACATACCATATTTTTTTTTGTGTTCAGATGGAGCCTAGAGAACAACCCAGCTCCCTCTGAAGTGTATGCAAACCAGTTCACCAGCTGACAAGGCACCGAGTAGGCTCCATGGATTGCATTGACTCTGTCTAGAATAGGAGTTTACACATATAGCTTACACCTGAGAATTTCCATATAGATGCCTAAGGCATCTTAATCTCCACTGGAGTCTCACCCTAAACCACAATAAACTGCTGCAGAATTCAAGCCATTTGATAAGAAGTGGATATTTCAATATAAGATACCATACTTATGTGTCCAAAGACATTATTGGCAATGAGACGATGACTGACAATAAAATGGAAACATGAAAAAAGAAATTTTTATTACTGATTTTGTGGAATAACCAAAACAGAATAGTGTTACCCCAGGTCACCAGCAGAAACTCCAGCAGGCCTAACTGTTACAGAATAAAAGAGTCACGAAAAAGAAGTAAGAACACATATGTGAACACCTGCAAACACATAGCTGCCATGCCACGAATCTGCTGGGCAAAACAGGGTTTGGATTAGCAGTCTGAGGCCTTCCCCAAGAGGACACTTAAATTCTGCTTCCTCATATTTCCCTGTAGAACCACACACATAAGTATCATGTAGTTTCTTCTTCAAGTCTCCTAGTGTTGATTTGTGTGTTGGGAGAAGGACCTGTTGGGTATGTAGCCCCCCAAAACTTAAACATATTGCTAAATCTGAAATCTTTTATAATACCTTTATCTTGCAAAACTACATTTTTGGCCTAATCAGTAAGGAAAGTAAACACATGATATACTGAGGATTTTTACATTTTTGAAGCATGCAAAGTGCTAGTAATCCAAACACACTTCTATTTCTTAGGTTTTACCCACTTTGCAAAAATGTGATTATCCCAGAGAAGAGTTCCAAAGTAAAACATGATTTTAATAAGAAGTCATAAAGCCAAGAAGTAAAAGCTCTTCATGTATGATTTTGATTCAACACAATGAATAACAAATGAAAGTACTGAAGATTAATTGTGCATTCAATATGTTCACAATGTTCAAGATATTCTGTAGAACAACTCAGGAGTTGGGTTTTCACATTACCCTGAGTGATGAACACGATCCCATCAGAGTATGCTCATTGATGCTTAAGGTTTCTGCAAACCAATCTACTCTTAAGGGCTGGATTCAGACTATTACAGCTGCCAGTGTTGTAACATCTGCCTGACAGGATGATTCAGATTTAGTCCCATAGGTATCCCAGCTCTCATACAGTCAGTTGGTTAAGTGCCTCCATGAGGAAATTCAGAAACGTTAAGGAGGCAGCATTTCCCTTTCCACTGGTGGTTACAGCAAGTTTCTTTGGGAATATTCAACCATGACATTTATCTGAACAGTTATCTAACTCATGTACGTACAATAGAACAGACACCTTCATCCCCTGAGATTCAGAGCATTCAATTCACATTTGAGCACAAGCAGGTAATGAAAGATGCCTCCTTTTATGCACAATTAAGGAACTTGACCAGAAAAAGGTGCTAAGATCTTCCTCTGTTAACACCTTTTATGGGAGTACCTGGATTTCAGAGAGTAATGTAGCCTGAGACTGAGTTGAACTATTTATTCTCCACTTTTCCTGTTGAATCTGGATCAGCAGCAGAAGACTGAAACATTCAAAGTACTTATGGGAGAGATAAAAAAGTAAGACCTTTTTCTATCCTAATGCTAAGGGTGTTTCCTTGGGAAGAGATGCATCCTTCTAGCTCCATACATTCCCTATGTATTATATGGACTGTTTAGGACAACATATTGCCAATATCCTGTTAGCTGATAATTATTGATATATAGGAATCTTATATAATAAATATTTAGGCACATTCTAGAATTTTATCTATTAAGTTATTTTTTGCTATTTATCTTTCATCTTCTTTTAAAACAAATAAAAAATTTTAAGTCAAAAAGAAAATTTTCCTGCTACCTAAAAAGTTATGTAATACAATGAAGTTAGGTGTATTTTATAACACAATGGTAGTAGTTTGCAGTTGAATAAGATCTGAACAGAGAAATTGATGTAAAAAATGGAACTGGACTGGTCAGAGTCTATCATTAGGATTATACTGGCACAATGGAAAGATGAATCAGACCTCAAAATAGCATAAGGTCATTTTAAACTTCTAACGTATGTAAGCTTTGAAATTTTGGTCTTTTCTTATTTTAGCAGTCATAGAATGAGATATGAAAGGAAAAACATCCTCAGCAATCACTACTTAGAGGCAGAATTTAGAGGCACACAATTAATTCATGTCCAGTGGCACGGTAAAACAAGTATTAAAACAATATTAAAACAAAAAAAAAACCACGTACATTGTTACTTTTTAAGAATTACAGAGAGGACTGTTCAAAGGACACACATTATTTATGCAATCAGCAACATGGACACATCTAAATTTTGTCAATGGGTTTTGTGAATATAATAAGTTGCTTTCCTGATCAGGACTTTCTTTAATGAATGTAGCTAATACTCTAAAAATATTTGATGCTTGTGTCTTGGCTTATGCTCTTTCAGTGTAAATGCACAGAATAATTTATAACTCATGTCATACAGATAGATTTTTTTAAAAGCATCTTTCAAAGCAAATTTAGCAGTAGAAGTCTTTTTTTGTCTTTTTTTTTGTTGTTCATCTCCGCAAGAATTCACATTTCACTGATGTCAGCTACTTTGTATGGTCCACCTGAATGGGTTAACAAAGTAAAGACAGATGTCAGTGGAGTAACTCTAGCACTTCTGTGGTGGAAAGATGCCACTGACAGACTTCTTTCCTGTGCCTACTCTCACAGTATCTCCTGATGCTATCTACCTATCAGCAATATAGTCCTACAACATCTTAGAACCCAGTAAGTAGAGTTATCAAATGGTATCAATTTCCTTGCATGTTCATGCAAGGTTTCACACTTTCCATAGACAGGAATTTGAGAACTATAAGAGTGACTTGAAGAGCAAGATGTTTTGTAGGACTGTTTTAATATACAGCTACTAAGAACAATATATTCTTTTACTCATAGACATGGGTCTTTCCCTCTCGTCTCTGTGCTCATGGTAAGGAAAACAGAATGGTTCAGTTATTCTAAGACAAGTAGAAATTGCACAAAAAAAAAAAAATCATGTGCCCCACAGAGTACCATGGTCAGTATAGCAGGAATATTATGTAATGGTTGCACTTGCAGTATAGACACAGCAGCATGCAAGATAAGAAGAGGGTATAACTAGTTTTCTGTTCTGGCAGCTGTAATATAATAGACGGTCATGGTGTCCCTGGGATTTTGGTCAGCTGTCTTTCAGCAGTATGATCCTTCTTCACTTTACTGCAATAGTGATTTCTATAACTGAATATGTCAAACTGCATTTCCAACAACATCTTGAATACTACTTCAGAGCTGACAGGCACAAACTGCTACGCTATTTTCAGCAGTATTATACCCAGCACTGATCTGGGAGTTGAGTTCATCAGTGACCTACCTGAGTTGTTACCTCCCCTCTAGAAGAGAGGTTTATTATCTCTCCCAGGTTTCCAGATTGCTTTTATATTATCTATTTATCTTCTACACTTCTACTGACTACCTGCTTCAGATGATAACTGCCAGCTGCCTCAAATTCTCTGTGATGCCTGATAGAGATCTTTTGGTGTTGAGTCTATTGCTGTAGTTACAATGTGCTGTGTTGTGTGTCTTCAGGAGCTGTAAAAGAAAAGAATTTTATTGGTCTTGGAATAGACACGGTTGATGTGTATAGAGAAAACTGACCTCAACAGAAAGACACACTGGTGCTATATTTTATCCTTACAATTCTACAGTCTGATCATATTTATATGAATTTTATCACAAAAATTGAAGCAGACATATCCCTTTCACTAACAGAACTAGGATTAAAGTTTTAGGCTAGTGACAGAGCTATCCTATCTGTGTGTATGAATGAAGGCGGAGTGAGACACAGGCTTACAAGGATTAGTTGTTGATACAAAGCTTACAGAAGTTGGCCTACATGATTTACCAATATAATTCTAATGATAATACCCTGTGCATTTGCTGGAGATGAGGGGCATGTGTGCTACACCAGCATGCATATGGACATAAGAGAAGTATGACTTGTGTATTTATGGAACAGAAATGAGTCCAGAAAAAAACCCAAAACATAATCAGAATGTAATCTTATGTAGGCTAGAATGACACACTGTGATGTGTGTCATAATCTGTGATGTAGCAGAGGAATCTAAGCTTAGAAGAGGACATGTAAAAGTTTGGGTTCAAATGAAACTGCATGACAAGTGGCATGTGGGGGAGAGGGACTATTCAATTAGGAAACTTACCCAAACAATTAGTGGATAGACTCACAGAAAATACAATCAGGTATTCAACATTTGCAGCATTTCCTTTGTCACTGGTGAAAAATAATGCTTGAAAACTTTTTCCGTTAATATCACTAAAGAAACCTCAAGCTGTTATCAACCAAAACAGGGGAGTGTATAACATGCAAACTCTCAGAAGTTTATCTCACTGTCGAACGGACACAGAATGAATAACCAGATGTGTGACTTCACACACACACTAGATAGATAAGTTTATTTAATTTCTTCTTTACAATTAGATCACTGAAAAATACAGAATGCCACTCTCCCATGCACAGAAACATACACATGTAGCTCTGAACCTTTGCTTGCTTCTTGAAATTCGCATGTAAATTATTAATTACTTTCACTAATACATTTTTAATTCTTATCCTTAGAGGGTGGATAAGAACATTTTTCCTTTGAATTATGGGCTTTCTACTTTGAAGGTGCTCCGAGATTGGAACGATGTAGAATGATGATAGCTTGTTTTTTTTAATCTGCAACAGGGAACCAAATCACTTCAGAGCCTTTGTTCTGCAGCACTCACAGAGGAGTGCATTCACTTTAAAAACCTGATGCCACTGCAATTGAGGTCTGCATAAAAAATAAAATCATACATCAACTTTTAGTCTGAGGGCTCGTGGCAATTTTTGTGACTTGAAGCAGGATGCAGACACTAATCTGTATCTAGACTTCTGCAGACTGCAGGCCAGAATCACACACTGTTATAACTGCAGCTAGCTTATGTTCAGTCTCTGCCTCAGACTAGAAAATGCAAAATGCGATGAAGCACATGGCAACAGTAAGTCAATTAAGATGTATACACACCTTTCCTAGAGAAGGTGTTCTGAAAAGAGGTGTAGAAAGAAACTGCATGAGGCACATATGTATATACTGAAAATGTAGATGTCTATGTAATGCTTTACACATGTTAATATAATCCACTATTTCTATATAGATATGTTAATATATGCAGTAGCAATATAAATACAAATTTATTAATATAAACATAGAACATATCCACTTGTACTGTATGTAGCACTGTACTATACATAGCGTGCAGTATTACTACGTAGTACAGCAGTTATTGTGTATATGATATACCTTATCACATATATCAGTGTGTAAAATCTATTGTCTGTAATATTTACTGTATACATTTATTAAAAAAATCTGTACTTATATCTACATAACTATATATTTATTCTAGTTAAGGCACATCAGTGGAGGAAATAAAACCACGCAGTGAAAAACAGGTACCATTTATATCTTCATGTATTTTTCAGGTCCCTTTGAAAATCACTTTCCTAACATTCTATGAAACAGTATGTGAACTTTAATAGTCCACTGTAAAAGATAATGTAGCTATGCTCTGCACTTTACAGGAACTGTCTGAGGTCCTATACAGCCTATGACTTTCCTCAGGGCATACAAAGTGTTTGAATATGGAAGAGTGCTTAACACTGCTGCAATGCCAAGTACACAACTTTGATTTCAGCACTAGCAGCTTCTCTGTGAAAGGTCTTATATCAGACTTCATCCTAATTTACACATTTTTAACGCCACTGATTAACTCCACTGTGACTTCCACAAGCCACCCTGGCAGTCACCATGGATGTTTGCTCCTAAAAATGTCCCTGGACTCAGGTATGTAACTCAAGTATTACATAGCTTATGTGATGTCACAAAACTGACTCCAAATTGTTCAGTCTGTTTCAGGAATAAAAGCGTTTGCTGTCTTTACCAGCGAACTACTTACTGCTCCTTGCTTCTACGGTGCCAGGATCTGCCCAGAGACTGTAGCGACCTGGCTGCTTTACAAACATGTGACAAATTAGTCTCTCCTGAATCTGAAGAACTTGCAGTGGAAGCAGATGATACACGAATTATAACAATAGTATCCTAGAGAAAGAAGGAATGATAAAATGTTACATTTCTGTGTCTTCTGGTTTAATGATTATAGTTTAAAACAGAGTAATTCCTAACACTTCTCACATAAAAGCAAACAGATTCATAAGCAATGGAGCCAAAGAAACCTGATTTCTATTAATTTGTCCTTCACGATGGCAGTGCTCTGTGGATGGATCCTTTGATGTATAGTAGGTATTGCCACTCATGCTGCAGCTCTTTTTGGGGGTGCTAATTTCCAGGTTATTTTTCAAACTTTTTTGTTCATTGTGGCTGATGCGTGTTAAGGGATTCAAATGTTATTAATGGAAAATAAATAGACAACCCTATCAAGTCTTTCCCTCTCTTGCTAGCAGCTCAGCAAACTGGAATATCCCCAACTGCAACCCAAGTTATCTCTCTTCCTATCCCTACGCAGGCAGTCTCAGTTCCTAACACATCTGCAAAGATCCTATTCATAAAGTTCGCACGAAAGAAATAACATGCAATAAAGTTTAAAAAAAAAACTCACATGATAACCGCATAATTACTCCAGCCTCCTCACAGTACTTTAAATGTTGCACATAATAGGCATTATGGTAAAAGCTTTAATTATGCAATTACATGATTGTGTTCTATCTCTTTCACTACAGGATTTTAGCCTTAAGGACAGAGTTTTTGGAGAATCGAGTGGCCGCTTTCATAAATATGTTCACGATATATACAAAACAGTTCTTGTAACTTTTTTTTTTAAGGGAGACAAGGAGGGGCCAAAGGAAGAGGTGACCAAGATTTTAATCGACAACTCATCGCTGACTGGCAAAATTTCGTTCCTGCTTCAGAAGTTCCCGCGTTTAGCACAAAAAGAGCTCTGCTACACCCCTCCCCCCCTTAACACGAGCAAACTGCTGCGCCTTTTTGTAACCTTTCCGGGGAATAGCGAGTGCAAACAGCCTTCTAATGCGAAATGCCTGGCGCCCTCGCTCCCCAAGGGAAGGAGGAGGAGGACGGGGTGGGGCCGGGGGCGGCGGGGCCGGGCCCGGGGGGCCGGGCACGTCTTGTGCTGCCA
>NW_010560785.1:0-3529 GCF_000687285.1 Phaethon lepturus | reverse complement strand
GTTACAGGAAAATCAGATTGGCCTGAAGAAACAGAGTGCCGTCAGCTCGTTAATGCTACAGGAGGGCGATTGCTCCCCCCAGGCGTATTTCTGATTTGTGGGGATAGAGCTTGGCCCGGTATTCCTCATAATCCGATGGGAGGACCTTGCTATATTGGTCGGTTAACCATGTTTACGCCTACAATGCGACAGATAATGGATGCTGTTAAAAAGCAAACGAAAATTAGAAGAAAATGCCAAGTCACTGAATTAGATGCCTCATGTAAGGACCAGGTAGACCTTCCTTCAGTGACTACAGCCATCGCAACCTCTTTTCTTTTTCCTGGCGGCATGGCTGCCCTTAATGCTAGCAATCTGCGAGCGTTATCATGTTGGGGCCTAAAGCAATTTAATCTAACCTCGGAAATGATAGGCGAACTAGTTACTGATGTAGATAGTGTTAGACATGCTACACTGCAAAATAGAGCTGCAATTGATTTTTTATTGCTTGCGCAAGGGCATGGATGTGAAGAATTTGAAGGCATGTGTTGTCTTAACTTGTCAGACCACTCAACATCTATACATAAACGGCTGAAGGATTTGCAGGATAACATGCATAAGATAACCGTTGGACGTAGTCCAGTGGACAGCCTTTTTGAATCCTGGGGCATAATAGGATGGTTAAAGGAAAGGTTAAAGGTGTTAGGATTAATATTGCTTGTAGTGTTTTTGCTGTTATTATTTTTACCGTGTATAATGCACTTGTTGCAACGATTGGTAGAAAAGACCATTAATGCTGCCTGGGTTGCTCAAAAAAAAGGGGGAATTGTGGAAGCCTGGCTGTCAGAATGAGGACATGATTATATCTACTTGAACGACCCTGGCTTTGTTGCTGAAACCGATGACTAAGCAAGAACCTTGAGCAAATGAACTGTCTTTGATACATGAACAATAAGGAGCTTCATACTGTGATAAACTACTTAGAAGAAACTAGAAACTAGAAGCAAGATCCGGGAATGGGTGGTCTATGGGACAACATGTAAAATGACAAATACCAATCAACAATTAGCCTTAAGTGCGTGATCAGCTGCTTGTGGCAAATGGGGAACGATGTCCGGCGCGTGGACAGTGTGTTAATCTATAAAAGCTGCGCATTTTGCTAAAATAAACGAGAATGACCATACCCACATTGGGACTCATCATTACTCCGGATTCGCCTTCCCACTCCGAAATAACTGTATGATTTTTAATTTTTAATTTATTTTATTTTTATTGATCAAAAAGTGCTACATGGGAATGGGGCAAGACATGGAGCAAGGATTATTGAGGGTCTAAAGGCAAAATGCCGAGGCAGAAAAGATGAAATTAATGCACTGAAATGGGTAAGATCATTGAAATTGGGAGAAAGGGTGGGTAATGAATGAATTGAATCCCATGCTTGGGATTTTTTATATGCTGTCATAAAACTTGAAAGACTGTTAACTTGAAAAATTAGGCCATTCATTCTTTCCTGTCACCACCACATTACAGGTAGCAAGTGACTACAAGCATCCTGTGGTTGTCGACACAATACCATGCCCTCCCATTTCATTCTAAGCTTCCTCCTTTTGAAACTGGTCTTGTAGGTAAATTCACACGTATGATGCACGAAGTCTGATGACTGGACCAAATGCTTCACAGATTAGGCACGCATCCGTTCCTCAATGAGTGAGAACATGAGTGACATCTTTATGTGATGACAGTTACAGAGTGGATTCTTCTGTTTCTTCCATTATCCTCACTCAAAGTAGCTCATGAGAAATGGAATTAGCAATGAAAAACTGAGGTCCTAGTTGTGGTTTTGATGACGATGTGCCATCTGACTGCAGCAAATTAAATGTCTTTCTGAACCTCAGTTCTCCCATCACAGGATGGCAATAGTTCTGTACGTGTGAATCATGTCACTGTTACGTGGTATAACACAATTTTTGCTATAAAAGAGTTGTGTGGAAGGTGTTAACATAAATTAGCAGCTGGAGAAGGAATATGAACTGAGTTGCAGACAGCACTGCTCCTAGGGGAGCAGATCCCCCTCCTTCCTCTAACTGTTTTATACTTAAAATACAGTGACCTGCTTGTGAGCATGCCGCTTCTGTGCACACACCTGGATGTGCACGCGTGCACGCACACACATGCGTGCACACACACGCAGAGCATCTTCTCCTGCTTATCTCAGGAACTTCTGTATAAAGCAGGCTTCCGCACACGGCAGCAAAGCAGTAGTGTTGCACCCCCAGGGGAGTCTGACACATTTAAAAACTAAATAAGGAAGACTTCCAGACCTCACCTCTCCACTAAAGTTAGTTGTGTTCTTCTATACGCTTGAGCTACTTTTTCACCAACCTCCATAATTACCTCCTAGAAGTTCTGAGACACCAGTCAGTAGCACCAATCCTCCTCCAGTCTCATACACTTTATGTACAACACCAAATAAAATAAAAAGTTTAAATAATGCTGCTCTAAGTATGAAGAAAAACGTTAAGCAAATTTGATGTCGGGGAAAGATTTCATTTTTCATAATCACACATCTCCTAGAGCATTCCCCGTCCTCCTCAAGGCAACCAGAGAAATTAACTGATGGCATAAATGCACACTGTTATCAAATAGAATTTTACTACTAATTTTAATTTTTAGTAATAAGTAGGATGTGGGTGAAATCAGAATTAAAAAGGGGATTTTTTTCCACACCTTTCACACCCCTCTTAGTTATGCTTTGAAGCCTTATCAGCATTCCCTTGACACATTTTGCTTAATATTGGTATGCCAAAAACATTTCTCTGGAGTAACTCTAGAAAATACCTGCATTTACACTGTCCATGTCAGAGAACAGAATTTGCCAGCAGCGCTTCAGAAGAAACCTGGGTCTACTTCCAGCATCCCCCAAAATATGAGCCGATCTCAAGCACTCACATAAATATTGGTAGGTCCAGGATACTCTATACTGTGCTGTGCAGCTATTCTAAAGGTAATATTAAGGGGTGGCTTTGGAATCATTACACGATCATGAGGTCTGTTTGAGAGGTCTGTGTCTGCCACCCTGTTGTTACTGGATGCACTTTAATTGCTGTCACAGTCATGGGTGAACTAAGCGTGCCAGGTCTCAGCTAGCAACGGATGCGTGGAGTTTCAGACTGCGCATGCTAAAACGAAAAATAACGCGGAGAAGAGAAATAATGTTAAACCTCTGGACAAGAGGCAGGTGGGGATCTCGAGGGACTCTGCATGGGTGGAGGGGCATCACTTTTCCTCTCTACATTCCCTTCCACAACCAGCCTGAGCTATCAGGGGCCCGCTGAGATGCCAACTCGGAGAGAGATGCTGCAGCGTAAGCGGCTCTGCAACACGAGCGTGGGGACCCCAGCCCTGAAGTCTGGGGTCTCGCTACACGTCTCTCCTCACGTCCTTTCCCGCTGAGGGTACGCTGCTCTCGCAGCCCCGCAGTGTGACGCTGCCTCGCCGGGGAGCGGGGCGCAAGCACGGCTTGCCTCCGGCCCTTCCCCGCTGCCCGAGC
>NW_010560784.1:16640-17653 GCF_000687285.1 Phaethon lepturus | reverse complement strand
ATACATTTCTAGAAGGGTATTTCAAAATGTTCCCCCTTGGGGTTTAGCTGTCTAGTTTGAACGCTGAATTTATTCATGACCAGTTTTGAGGCAACTACTCTGTCTTAGTGTACCTATCTGTTTTTATAGAAAGAAATACCAACTCAGGCCTTAACTTTAAGACAAGCCTTTTTCTAGGATTATTCTAACTGTGGGTGGGTTTTTTCCTATCTGTTGTATCTTGAATTGGTCTTCATTGGATGTGGGAAGCTAGAATTGTGCTCAGTATTTCAGAGGGGAGCTTGCCAAAGCCTTGTGTGATTAATATTTTTCCTCTTTGGTCTAACTTTTGGTACAGAAAGGCTAGCAAGGGCAAGCTTGTTTTTCTTACAAACAATGCCTATCAGATCTGTTCTACCTACTGAAAGTTGGCAAGTGGTAAGAGAGGCTTAATGTCTCTGAAACACTGCCAGATGAGAAAGACTGAGCTGGCAAGTAGCTTAAAACTTTAGAGGTCTATTCCCTTCATCTGAATCTGCAGTAGGATTTATTTCACTTGTTTTATGGAGCATGGACTGTAGTTAAAAGCCATGACAGCAATGTGGCTAGAATAGCAAGGCAGTGAACTCTTCCAAAAGTGTTGGCCTAATTATTCTGCTTGATGGAGGTTGCTTTTATAGGGTGATTTGGAGAAATCTTACTTCCTACTAAGACTGTATAATCAAGATGAGCTCAAATTTATTCTGAGCATTAAAGCTGTTTCCTTTGGTATGGAAGAAGTATTTCTGTAGTGGATAGAAGTACATTGGTGGAAAGAAGGCAGGTTATGATTGGCACTTTTTTCTTGTTTTCTGTAGGAACCAAAGCGGCTCTGGTGTGCCTTTGTATACTTTAAACTTGCTCTATTCTGTTACTTACCAGCTAAAAATTTTTGTCTCGGGTAGTGAATAATGTTGTGGGTGTGATCTCAAAAGTCTTGGTAAGCTCATTTAGGTGTCTCAGGTCTTAGCTGAGGTGTTAGCTGAGGTGTCTAG
>NW_010560784.1:394-16609 GCF_000687285.1 Phaethon lepturus | reverse complement strand
GCTGAATTCAAGTGGCGAGAACCCTGTTTTTTGGAATCTTCTTCACTGCTTTAAAAAGAGCTTAATGTTTAAAAAGTTCATGTGGGTAACACTTTTTTGGGAGGGTGGGGGGAGCCACCAAAACCCAACTTTATTTGATGTTGCTAGTTTCTAATGTTTTAGGTTGCCAAAGGCTTTGAAGTAATTGAGTTGGTTTATTTTGTAGTCAGGTGTTGAATAGCTACTCACTCTGCAATAGTGTTGTTGGGATCAGGTTGAATTTGGTTACCTTTTTATCAAACCCAACATCCTGCTGTAGTCAAGTGTTTCTAATGCAAACCTTTGACTGTAAATACTTGAATGGAAAGTGATTGACTTTTTTATGTTATGGGGGAAAGGGGATCAAAAGTGCAAAGACTTCATTTTGGTACCTCGCTGAGTTTAAGGGAGTACTGCTTAATCAGCTGTGATTATTGGATTAATCTTAAGGTAGCGAATGCTGTTGCCAAAAACAAGAACGCAACTGTGTACACAGAAGCAGACCTACTCCGGCGGAATCCTTACTTCATGTCTCTGTGGCACCACTCCTTTTAAAGAACCACAACTGGCTAGATAGGTGTGCAGGATGGTAGCAAAACCCAAAGGCACAGTTATTGATGTGTGAATTTTTGTTTGTCTTTAGTGGATGAGGAAACTAATCTGTGTATTAAACAATGATATGTTGTCTAGAAGCAGTGTTTTATATATACTTTAACTTTAGGCACCCAGCAGCTTGCTTGAAGCACTGGAACAGCATTTGGCTTCTGTGGAGGGAAAGAAAACAAAAGAAGTCTCTGCTGCCAGCAGGTGAGCACCCAGTGAATTGCAACAATGCCTATACTTAGGATTTGTCATCTTCATACTAGGAATTTTGAGGATTCAGTCATTTGGTGTTCCAAATATATTTACCTAGAAGTATAAATGAAGCCTCTAGTGAGTAGTCTGATAGCTTAGTCACATTTGAAATCTAGGTATATCTGCCTATGTCTCTGACAGACTTACTATGCTGTAATAAACCACTGAGCTGAGACGTTGTATATTATTCTTTTTAGCTTTTACTTGTCCTTTGGCTTATAAGACTTCTAAGGTATTTGGGTTTTGAGACTCTTTTTACCCAGATAGGACAGTATTTATCTTTATCTACCTGACACACCATGAATTTATCTTAACCTGCTTATAAAAGTTCTCTAGTACCTTATCAGAACAGCCAAATTGACTTAGATGCTTTGTGCTGACAGAAATTGTGTTACTCTTTTTGTCAAGTATGGTATCGATATGTATGAACAGTACTTCGGACTGAAAGGTGAGAGAGATCTTTTGGCATAGGCATTCTCCCCCAGACACTTCGTATGTATTGATAAATGTATCAGTGTAAGCGACGTTCCTGAGTTGTGAGTCTTGCTCTTCAGATTTATTTTTTTTCTGCAAGTGTCTGAAGATTTACTACCACAGTATTGTGCTAAGAAGGATACTATATAGGGAATAACTTCTGTGCTTTGTTTACTGTTATATCTATAATAAATAGAAGCAAGCTTTCTGTGCCTCCAGCACTTGAATAGACTAGAATTCCAGTCTAGTCTGTGTGACCCTAAAGAAAAAAGACAACTGGTGTTCTGGACTTTCCAGTTCCTACCCACTGAAACTTGAGGCAGTACTCCTGTGTACCCATGCCGCTTTTTCACCAAACTTCCTCATTATTGGGGTGTCAGCTTTTCTGTGTCAGAGAGCAAGTGAAGAAGAGACTGGAGTGGAGGGGGAATGACACGCAAGTAGATAAGGCACTTGGTGATTAAACTATAAGTGATGTATACCTGATTTTTTTCTTAATAAAACTTTTTTTAATTGTTACTGTTTTTAGAGCTAGTGCCCTATCCAGTGCTGTTTCCACACTTGCCAATACAGGAATGTCATTTAGCAGGATGGATGAGAAAGAAAAGCAGCAGGCATTGGAAGAGGAACAAGCTAGACTGCAGGCACTTAAGGTACTTTTTTTTTTTTTACAAGTTTGTATTCTGAGACTTTTTTTTTTAAAAATCAAGATTGGCTTAAAATGGTGTGTGGTGAGGGAGCTCTTGTCTTAAGAGAAGCTAAGGCATGATTCCGTAGGATGCAGGTATGATGGCTGTCAATATGTGGTGACCCTTCTACCAGGAGTATGATTTGAACAGCAGAAAGCTGATAAAAATGACTTATATTTTTCCTTAAAAGAGATTGTTATTTATCTCAAAGATTCACAAAATGAGTATACAAGAATTCTAGGTCGTATCTCAGCAGCTGAACAGACAGCAGTGCTATTATAAGACTGGTTATCGGTCCAAGGGAGTTATTCCATACATCATGGGGAAAAATATGGTTTAAGTGTGATTCTTCAGTGATGTTGCTCATAATGAGAATATATGCTATAGTTCTGCTCACGTTTAACTGTTCTTATTTATAATTCTATGATTTAGTTTTAACAACTGTTTGAAAACATATGTATTTAGGTATAACTTATGGACTTTGAGTTACACATTTGAAAATCTGTGTATTCTCTCTTGGATCCTTAATGTGCTTTCCTTTGCTCATTGGTACTTGCTGAGTAGTCCTCTTAATAACATCCCTTTCTTAAGGCCTGAATCCTGGTCCTTCAGGTCCTTTTAACCTGCTTATAATACTTTGTTTCCTGAGAACGTACACAGTATAAAATCTCAAACAAGGCAAGATGCTTCTCTTGCTGAAAGCTAAATCTGTAGTTCTGTCATGTCTCAGGCACACAAAAGTGGTGCAGTTGGGAATTTTTCTTGTGTTGCTTTAACATCTCTAGACACAGCTAAACAATGAAGCAACTCTGCTCATGTCATCTGGAGGACACCTTATGAGAGCCTTAACGCTATCTGGAGTGTGAAAGTAAACTTTGATGGTAATGCAGAGTTGATTTTTAGCTCTGGAGTTACAGAAGTCTGTTGGAGATTTTCCACTTTCCTGACTTGGTGTAAGGCATATTTTTCAAATCAATGTGAAGCAGGTTTTTTTGCTATTAGACTACAGTCTTAGTGTGCCTTGCTGCCTGCTGCTTCACTTGAATCTCAGCATGTGTTGTGATGTTGTTTGTTTTTTGTTGTTTGTTGTTTTTTGTTGTTGTTGTTGTTGGGTTGGATTTTTGGTATGTGTTTTCAGGAGTTGCATCAGATGTCTCCCCTCTTCACTGTCCCAATTCTACTATAATAGGACTTGTAGCTGTTGTAACTGAATAATTAAATTGGTTGATACAAATTTTCACTTAGGGGGTGGGGAAGCTTGCAAGCTCACGCAGTGTTTTCCTTGAGGAACGTAAGCAGTGTAAAACATACACCTGTGCTGTATAAATGCAATAGGTATATCTAGAAGTAATGAGGGATGTAAACCTAAAATTAACAATGTAAACTAGATTTTTCTTTTACTAGTTTAAGAGCAGCACCACATGGATGTTCATAGGATGCACATTGTCAGTTTGACTTCTGAATGTCTGAATTGAACTATGAAGGGATCCTAACAGTAGAGATGTGTCTTCCTGAACAAAAGTCCATTGGCTTGTTTCTCTGAGTGACTGTGAAGGGAGCCTAGAACATGTAGCTTGACTAGAAGTGTTTTACTTTTAAGCAGTTATAATTTAAAAAAAATAATTACTTAAAACCTCAAGTCTCACCTTGATTTTTTAAAGGCTTTATTAAAAAAAAAAATACTCAGCTCTAATTTCAATCATCTTTCTGTTTTCAGGACTTTACAAAAGAATAAGTGTTTTAATTATGGTCTTAATAAATAAAACTTCTTCTTGGAAAAAGCCTTCAGGACTGAAGGGTTAATAAAGTAATAAAACTTAAATGCGAACTGTATATCTCATCTTTCAGGAGCAGCGATTAAGAGAGATTTCTGTAGTATCAAATTCCACTTCCACATCAGCATCCCCAAGCACCTTATCAGGAAGAAGTGTGAATACCACTGTAGCTGTTGACCTCTTTGCAGTACCAGCACCCACAACAAATAGGTGAGAGAGACCTACTTTTTCTGAACCAAGCAGAAATTACTGCATTGGCTCCACAATCAACTGCAAAGCACTGATCCTGGTTACTTCTCAAGTACTTTTCAAGAATAACCTTTGGTGGACGCTTTCCTGGTGTATTCACAGGAATTTCGGTATCGGTCAATAGGAAGTGCTTAATTACTAGTTTTATTTCGTACCACTATTATAGATGGGCTACTAGTGAAAAAGAGAAAGGGAGATTGGTATGAATGTTCATGTAACACAAGAATACAATGCCTGTTACGTATCATGTTTATCACAGTTTCTCTCTCTCTCCTTATTCAGCATGCCCAACCTTTCTAGTGATCTTTTCGATCTTCAGCCTGCGTTTGTTCCAACTGTGCAGAGTACTCCAGCTATATCAACGTCAGCAAGCAGCGCTTGGGGAGGTGAGCTGATGCGATGATTTGATTGTCTAAATGATGGGTGAATTCTTAGAATACAAAAATAAAACACAGATTCATATTTCATTGAATCTACATTTTAAACCTTAATTACTTTGCATCCAAACGTGTCTATCCTTGAAAGAATATAAAAGAAGTTATCTAAAAGGTCTGGCAAACTGTTATTGAAATGTTACTTTTTTTTTTTTTAACACATGGCAGTAGTGTCAATGTGCAGTAGATGGAATGAAGGAGCTATTCAATGAAGGGGACGGGAAATGTAACTAAAAATAAAAGTTTAAAAATGCTGGGAAATATAAGCTAAGCAGATGTAACTGCAAATATGCTGGACTAGTATTTCCATTCCATTAAGTGATATTTAATATACTTTTCATTTAAAATGTGGGTAGTGACTTCAAAGTTCTTATAACAAAGTTGTCATTCCCAGTTTCTCGGGCACAGCATTCTCTGTACCTTCAGCCATCCCTCCAAAGAATAATCAGGATAGATGTCAAAGAAATGTCTTAAATGGTGAATTAAAACAATGTTAACACCATTGTAAGTGTGGTATTTTAATAGGGGAATTTATACCCTTAGGTGCTATTTAAAAAGTAGATTCTTGAAGCCAAAAAAGTAGTATCTAACTTTTTTGATTGATAAATGTTCTGTCATTCTCCCCCCTCCCACCCAATGGCAATACTAGAATTATTTTCCCTAAATAAGGAGAGCTGTCAGGATTTTTATCTAAAACTAAGAATTTGTATCTTTAATGGGCTGATCACTAGGTGGAATATTTACAGTTTGACTTTGTCTAGAGATTCTCATATGCAGTCATTTCAGTCTGTTTTTCTTTTCCATTATTTGTACTCTGTATTCTTTCCTTCACTCTGCATCTGAAAGGTCCTTTCTCGTCCTCAAATGGTTGTGTTGGTTCTCCACCTCATCTGGACATCTTTGATATGAAGCCAGTTGAAGAAGCTGTAAAATCTACCACCCCTTTCATCAATTCTACTTTTTCCTCCAAACAAACGGTGGAACTGTTTAGTGGTAAAAAAGCAAACAAACAAAACCCATGTAATTTCTTTGCAACTGGAGCTAATAATGCTAATAAATCGAGCCATGTAATCTTTTTGTGGTTTGGACCGACCTTCACTTTTTATTAACAAGTGAAAATGGTACATTAATTCCAGATGTAGTAAATTATATGTTTCCCTAAAGTTTTATCTCTAAGCTTAAAATAACTCATTATTTTGTTCAGCTTGCCCAACCTAGACATCTTAAGACTTGCAATGTTGCTGGAATTTTTGCTGATTTCTTTCAAACTGCAACCTCCTTTCTCTTTTGTAGTGGGGAATGCAGGAGTTGAGCTTTTCAAATTTGTTAAAAAAAATCCTTTTTTACTACTGAAAATTCTTAATTTTTAACTGCAGACTTAATTTTTGCATCCCTTCTTGCTTTTTCTCTTTTAATCTGATCTTATGTTCTTTTCTCTTTTTACGAAGATGACTTTAGTAGTCATAAATCTACATATCCTTCTGTGTATCATCCTCTGACTGTTGATGGTAATTTGATTTTTTTTTTTTTTTAAACTTTTTGGTTTCACTATAGTAAGTGGTATTATGGCATGGATGTATTTGAATACTCTAAACTTTTTTTCAGGTTTTCCTCTTCATTCAGCTCCTCCGAGTACCACTTCTTCAACAATTAATGTGGACTTTGATGCTGTTTTTGGAGGAAAATCTACAGCACCAGAGTACAAGAGTACAAGTGGTAAGAACTAGCTTATGACTAATTTATACCCTACAGGCAACAGTTGCTTAACAATTTATCATAATTGCTCTTGCAGTTCAAAATTTAATAACTTAATACTTGCAAGCTTATTATAGAGCTTATAAGATAACAGGCAATCAGTTCAATTGTAGTTATTTACTTTAAAAGAATAGCTTTGAGTAATCTCATATACTGTGTAATAATGGTTTCTTCTCTTTTTGGGGGAATGAACTCTGTGAACATGGCCCGCTGGATATCTCTTAACTGGTAAGCTTATGTTAATCTGTTTTCAGTGCTTATGACTTCAGTGTTCTTTCTTGATACATGATAATGACTTCCTCTAACTTAATTGAGAGGTGTTACACTTATACACACAACTAGTTTTATATTTTTATGTGTTGCTTGGAGAATAGCTGAGTTACTATCTTTCTCTTGATTGGTGCTATTTTGCTATATATTTAAAGTCCTTAGGAACATGTCACAAAGGAATTCTTGTGTACATTCAGAATACTAACTGTATCATGAAATTACTGGTATATTGTGTTACAAGAACGCTTTGAAACTGTCTTTAACAAGCTCTTTCTTCAGTTTTAGGGGAGGTTCATCCTAATTTAAAAATACCATCAGTTACTGCTGAAGTAAAATTGAAGATTCTACTAGATTAGTAGCTACAATATAGTAATCCATAAAAAAATAAAAGGTTAAACTGTGCTTCTACCTAAGCCTTAAACACTTCCAGCACGTTGAACCTCCACATATAAATACTCAAACTATGCGTTCTATAAAGAAAATACGTCTCTGGCTTATGGATGTCTTTTATTAAATGCATTGTAACGGTTTTGTTTATGTTCTTTGTTTAGTTTTTAACTTTCTAGATGAGGTATTGCAACCTACAGTGCCACCACAAAGTCAAAGAGCCGCTTTAGCCAACCAGCAAAGCGGAAAAATTTTGGCAAATGATCTTGATTCTTCACTTGCTAATCTAGTGGGAAGTAAGTGTGAAGCTTTTAAATTTAACTTTACCATTTGTTACTGAAAACAAGCTTCCCCTACCTTCCCCCCCCACCCCCCTCCAAAATACTTAGGGCTATTTTGTCTGTTCCTTTTTCCCCCCCAGACCTTGGCTTTGGAGGAACTCCATCCAAAAAGTAAGTGCATATATGTACTGATAATATTCTCACATGACTATTTGGTAGTCTCTAGCACAGTTTACCAGCACTAACATGGAAAGAGTCTCAACTCTTTAGAGTAATCTGGTACCAAGAACAGCACTGAAACGGTGAGTTTGTGGTCAGTCACCATAACATGGTCAACCTTAACTTTTGAAGCAATTCACTTTAATTAGTTTTGCAATTGTCATATTTTTATTTAAGTATTTTTATGAAACACTATAAAAGATCTTGCAGTTGCATAAAACTCCAATTAATCATTATGCTGTACAGTGCAGTAATGATAGTTTACATTTAACACAAAACAGAACCCCCAGACTCTCTGAAAACTAATACCACAGTTTCATTTCAGATCAGATATGCAGTGGACACAGCCTACAGAGAAAAAACTTACTGGTGGAACAAACTGGCAAGCAAAAACAAGCACATCGACCACATGGAACCCTACTCCCTTACCCACTATTCCACACATGGTAATTCCTGTACTATTGAAATCACGCTTCATTCTAGCAAATGCTACTTCCCTGCTTGAATTAGTTTAAAAAGAATAGCAAAGGCTGTTTGGGACAAGACTTGGTGCAGGGGGGAATGTTTGTGGGATCATTTTTCAAACTAAATGAGGTAGAGATTTTAGTATGCTTTATTTCCCCTCACTCTAAAACTTGTCCATTAAAGACTAACATCTCAAGTGAAAGGCTGATTATTTATCTCAGTTCATAAGTTCTTTTTGAATTGAAACAAATAACCCCAAACCAGAAAATTCGATGTGCATGTTTGAGATGCTACTACCCTCTCCCCCCTGCATCTTTAAGAATCGTAAGAATGTGTTTCAAGGGCAAAAATGCTGTTCCGTCCAGTCTTCGCTCCTTTTTCAGTTTTACTACATGAAACGCTGCAACCCCTGCAAGGCACCGTAATTATCAGGTCAAGCAGCCCTTCGGACTGTTGGTAATGCTCAACTGGAACTTCATATTTTTAATACAGTGCAAAATACTAAGTGGAAGGTTTTTTTACTTAAATGAAGAATTTTCATTTCTTGGAGGGATATTTTTAGGAATCTGACTTTTCCTATGCCTTTAAAGGGGATTTTTCAAGTATCTTCTATTCATATATATTCATACAAATACAAACCACTTCTGAAATATAGCTGCCTTAGAGGGAAGTAGAATGTTCATCTCAGTTATATGTACAAATAGGGTAATTGCCACATTTGCTATGAATTTTGGGCTGCTGTCTGACTTTATTTTCCAATAAGAATAGCTTTACCTGTAATGCCTATTTTCCTCATCTTATGTGAGTATGTTTATTCAAAATTATCAAAGTTGAATAGAATATTCAATCCAGTATTTGACTAAAAAATGAAACTCACAAATTCAGATGAGAGGATTGCTCAGCTGTATAGCATTTTTATGAGAGACTTCTGAGACTGTAAAATCTTTTTATCCCCTCTGTGCTCTAGAACATGTGCTGATGCATTCTTATTTTTGAAAGGTAGAGGGCACCTTAGCACACATTGATCACTGGATTTTGGTTGTGTGTTTTTATTTTATGTGTTTGTGTTTAATACTTTCTGGTCTAAGCATTTGAGTGCTTTATGCCAGGTATCTGATCACTCATTTGCTTGGAATTCCAACAATTAATGATGCAAAGAACTAGCTCAGCTATAAGCATCTTTAAAATCAGTCTCCCAGTATCACAAAGGTCTGAATGCAACAGACCTGACTGGGACAGTTAAGAGTACTAACCTTCCAATTCACGTATAGTCTGCATAGTCTTTCACAGTGAAGTATTTTAACTAGCGCTCCATTTTTAATATAATTAGCACTACTTAACAATGGACGGCAATATGAAGTGCATGTGTCACTGTGCCTGTGAACATAGCCTGGTATAACTTATTTTGCTGGCTTAAGATGTTCTTCATTTTTCTTTTTTTGTATCGTGGTATGTTGCAGACATCAGAAATTAGTATGTGAGCAACACTTACCAGACTAAGCCTCTATTGCTATTTGTTTCTTAAGCTGAATGGTCACTGGCTTCCTCATTTTTTTCTATGCCCTTCTCACACATAATGGGAGGAAAAAGGAATATTGCATCACATGCCCTCTAAAAGCTTCTTACACAAATGGCTAGATTTTAGTAAAACATCTATTTTTGCTGTAAGTCTTACTCTAGTGATAGCTTTCCAGGCAGGGAGCCTAACCAAGTTAACAGGCATAGCTACTGATCTTACTGTCCTTGCACTTTTTTCCTCCCTCTTTAATTGTTTTAATAAGCAAATTGAGCATAGTTACAGTTATGGTAGTGGACTTGAATCCATCCCTTGGTTAGAATTTCCAGTTCTAATACCTCTTAAATAATTTTCTGTCCTTACTCCTTTTGCTGTGCCAGAATGGAGTACACTATCCTGGATATGTAAGTCAATTTCTTGTAAATATGTTGGTTATTTTAAGTATTGAAAAGTATGTATTTTCACAGTTTTATATGTATATTAGTAGTGTACATGAGCTTATCTAAAATACATTAAAATTTTCTTTATTGAAGGTACCTGCTCCTATCACATACCCATTGACCACACCTCAAGTGCCTGTATATGGAATGGTAAGAAATGTGATTGTCTTGTATTCCTGAAAAACCTAGTTGTGTCCTCCAGTGAGTTTCATGGCAGGCATCATTATGCTCAAAGCATCCTGCAAAGTATATGTAATGTTTCATCAGATCAGTAGCGTGTGAAATCTGATAGCTTTTTCACACTGTGCATTGGAAGAGCTTACTCTTAAAAAAACTTGCTGTATAAAACTTAAAGCTTTGACTTTACTATGTCTGCATGTGTCTATATGCTTATTTTCTACTATAGAATTTGCAAAGATGCATGTTCCATAATTAGTTTGAATTTTATATACATGTTTTGTGGGGTTTTTGTTTTTCTAACAGGTACCTCCTCAGATTGGAGCTGCTCCTTTGATGGCACCCCAGTCAATGATGTATACACAGCCTGGTCTAAGGCCAACAAATCCTTTTGCACCTGTTTCTGAAACTCAGGTGAACTGTTTTCCTTAATCTTGAGATCACATTGAAACTTCAGTCTTGGTAAAAGCAACCAAGTGTTTCATGAAGTGCTACTAATGTATTTCTGCATTTGCAAGTGAGGGGTTACTCAGACAAGGGCAATGGCTTTCGTTGGCAAGGAAGCAAATTCAGATGGTGAGACCATGCAAATGTAGGAAGCAAGGAAGAAAGTAAAAATCAGAGATTTACTCACTAACTTCTTAATATGTGTCAATATTAAGAAAATGGGAGTGGTGAAGATGTCATAGGAAGTCTAAATTCTACACATTAGCTGGATCCCTGGCTTAGTGCAGTGGTGAAAGCTTTCTGAAGGGTCAGGTAGTGGGGAAGTGAAAAATGCACAGATAAGAGATCATTCAAGTTGAAGAAACTGTGTACTCCTGTCGTCCAAATACGTTGGTCTTAATGTTCTTTGGGGATTTTTTTCAAGTGCCAAAACCTATAGTCTTAACTTGCAAGTAACAAGGGCATTATGTAAGTGGCATTAATATGTAATCTCTACTTCACAGATACAGTTTATGTAGAACCGCCAAAGCAGCAAGATGTGAGAACAACCAAATACTGGTAAAAAAAGAAAAGACTGAATTTCAATCTTTCCATGACATATTCCTGAACAGGGCAACTGTTTCTTCCCTGTATAATACAATAGTATTTTGAATTGCAATGCTTCAGAGATTCTTGTTTATAACAGTCACTGCAGTGTGAAGTCATGTTTGTTCACTGATTATTTTTTTTTAACTGCTCAGCAGAAAACTGTATTTTATTGAGGTTGACTCAGAAGGTGCAAGCTGGATTATCACCTTTAAAGCTGAGAAGAGGGGTTACATGATTGCTCTACAACCTTAGTCATCAGTGGATTACCTTAGGAAGGATGACAAAGCTATTTATTTTCTCCATAAATTGTGGCTGTTGTAACCAAGACACAACACAAATGAAGTTGAGCAATAAAATTTTTATGTGCTCTAATAAATACTCTGATAGAGCAATGCTTGCATTATCATAAGGCCAATATTGTGTGAAATCAGACAGCTTTTCACATTAAAATAGCTTATAGTAATTTGCAGACTTTATAATGTGAGTTTGAAATGCTGTGAATCAACAAGATATATACATATTACATATATATATATAAAAAAAATAAATTGCTCCATTGGTATGTCAGTGTTAGACGGCTAGTTGAAAGAGCCAGGCTCTGATAGGGGCTGAAAGTCTGTGATGGAGTAGGGGAAACAAGTGTTACAGAACAGCATGTGCAGGTAATAGTC
This sequence comes from Phaethon lepturus, assembly GCF_000687285.1. Lineage (NCBI taxonomy): Eukaryota > Metazoa > Chordata > Aves > Phaethontiformes > Phaethontidae > Phaethon > Phaethon lepturus. The sequence continues at coordinate 4,899 of NW_010560784.1, read as the reverse complement.
ACAGGTGATACTAGCTGCACTTCCAGTGAATATCTTCTCTGCAGGTAGCACCTTTCATAGCTCCAGGAAGAGTAGCTTTGGGAGCCAGTGAATGTAGGTATCTCCAATAGCAGCAAATAGGAGCGATTTGAAAATCTTGTTGCTAACTGCAAAAGAGGCAAGAGATCCAATTTTTTTTTTAAAGTCCATTAGGTGAAAAGAAGCAAACCTTGCAATAGTGCTGACACTCGTGAACTGGCAACTATATTGAAATTATCCAGCTGTAGAGAATAGCTTGTGCTGCTTTTCTGAAATAAGAACCTAGTTGTAAACCATATAAAAGTAATTATTTTTAAATGTGTAAATATGTGCAAACTTTGAGATAATCTTTTCTTTAATGCTGCAGTAATCTTTTTTCCTTCTGTAGTAATTTCAAGGTAAAAATGCTATGTTAAGAAATCCGGACTCTTTTTGAGATGAAAATCTTTTAAATCAACTAATTTATGAAGTATGCTATTCATGATGGGTCAGATGTGTATAGACTTCTGGCACGTCTTTTGTATTTAACAATCTTCCTCCAAAACTGAAATCGGCTGTGAAAATGCCTTATCTTGTATTTTTCAATGTCTGATAAAAAGTGATAGCATTAAAAAAAAAAAAAGTTAGTAACAAGTACATGGAATTGGGAGCAACCTTTCTTCCAGAAGTTTTGTGGCATAATACAATGAAAAAATCTCCTGTAAAATGACTTCTACTGATGATTAAAGCTGAGTTTTCAAAAAACATGAATAGTTTTCTATTGTTACAATAAATAGAACTCCAGAGTAGCATGTCTTTTATCTTTCGGGGAGTCTGTAATTGGAGAAATATATCTGACTCTTTTACTGTAAAAACAAATAGGCCTGAGAATCTTGTCAAACTGTCCTGTAGAGAACTTCTAAAATACAGCACTTTCCTCATAGCGGGAACAAGCCTTCCCTTTTTCTAAATGCTTAATTCTGTCCAAAGACTGCAAAAGTAGTATTTCTTAACCCTATAGAAATATTTTTGCCAACTGAAACAACTCAAAAGAAGCAAAATTAAAAACCATCCTCCAACGCTTGGAATCTATAACCACTAGCTTCCTGGGAAATGTAACCTTGCAGAAATTTAAAACTCGGAGTTTCTGAATGGGTATTGAATTTTTTTTTTATTATTATTATTATTTTTTAAAGGATTTGGACTGGTATATAGTAATTTAATGTTGAAATTTGAATTGCAAAGGGCTTCAAGCTTTAATCCACCTTTACTGGGTTGAACAATTGTACAATTTTAAGCCAATGAGTTCTTCAGTGCCTATCGTTACCCTCCACATGATGAGGGAATAGATGCCATTTAGAATGGGTCATTGTGTTGAGGGGACTGTTTATTTAAGAAATAGTGAATTCCACTGATTTATTCAGGATTGAGAAGTCTTGAGTTCAAATTAGACCAGTACATGTAGTAATAAATGCCTGGGCATTAATGACAGAGCTGAGCGCGCTACAATCAGGTAGTTTCTAGCACTGTAAGCTCTTAGGTCTCTTTCTCACACTGAGTTGTGACAGTAATAATGTGTTATTTTAATAAAATATGCAAATACATGCCTGGCAAACAGTATATATTTGTTACAACTTTATTTCAGAGCATTCTTAGTATCTGGAATGTACTTTGCTCAGAAATGGATTTAGTACTAGGTATAGTTTGCACTACTTCTGATTTGCCCTGGATTTTTTAATGGTTCTTTGGTATGCTTTCTTGTAGGAAAGCTGTCTGATAACAATTTATTTAGTATTAAAAAAGGAAAAACAGCCACAAAGTACATCCTAAAAACTTTATAAACTACCTTCTTTTCAGTCTCATTCAGAATGTTTGATATGTTAAAACAAGGTTTCTAGATTTACGCTGATGAAGGAAAGAATGCTTTACACACTTCTCTCTGCACAGAAGTGCACAGGGCTGCTTTTTGCCAACCTCTTCTTGTGCGCATATTGGAACGCATAAAATGGCAGAGTACCATGTTTTAAATAACATAGTTCATACATTAGAAGTAAAAAAAACAAGGATTTAGGATGCTGTCAAGGCTTTTATGGCTCAGAACTCGTTCTCTAAAAAAAACCACTTTGAAGACAAAGGTGGTTCTTGAGGGTAACTGTAGTAGCCCGCAAGAGTTGCGAATAGTAGTTGTGATGAGTAAAACACTGAAGAGTTGTATATAAATGTGACTTTCCCTTTTGTTTCCTTCTGACTTGTTTGATCAGAATCCTGTTCTGAATACTTCAGAAAGCAGATAACTAAGATGTCATTCCATGTTTGTCTGAACAAGGAGGAAGACTTGAAGTATGCTGTGCGCTTTGCATTGCTGTACTTCAGTGGGTCATTCAAGCCTAACTGTTGGGACTTCATGCTGCTGCGGGGAGGCTGTCTTTCATGGGATATACCATAATTTGGGGGAATTTGGAAAGGTTGATTGTGTTAGGCCTGTTGGACTTGAAAGTGTATCTCTTTTTAAATGACCGGGGTTTTCTAATGTTCTCTAGATATAGTTTGACTTTTCCTCCAAGAAGTTACTGAATTTATATATTTTTTTTTAATTTTGGACACGTGCTAGAGAAATCTCAGTTCCGTGCACGTAGTGTTGGAATACTTGTAGGTAAAAATAAAATGGACTTTTGTTTTTAAAAAAAAAAAAAAACCCACAAAAAACCCCCAACAACAAAAAAACTTGTGACTAAAAGATTGAGTACAGGGTGTATCCCCATCTGGGTTTTTTGATGTGTGGCAGGGAGGGTGGGGTTATGATTAGAATAGTATGCACTGTGGATCGGTGCTTAATTTGTACATAAAAAGGAAAACTTTGTTTTGGGTAGTTTGTATTGTAAGGACAACATCTAAAGGCACTGTGTATCAGTCATTTCCATTTAAAAGATTATATTTTTGAGCAATGGAAACTGTACATGTTATCATTTATACATTACTGATAGCTAGGAATATAGAAAACCTGTTGCTATTACTCTGAAGATGTATCTGACTTGCATTGATATATATATATCTGTACATCGCTGCATCACTGCTTTATGCAGATTCTCATGATCATTTATTTAAAGAGATTGTAGTAACTGGTACAGTTACAACAGGAATTGTAACATCAAATCTTTCAGTATCTCTCAAATGTGTATCCTTGTGATTAAGTTTAATCCTTTACCAAACCTTTGGCTGGAATTTCATCTTGGAGCAATGACAAAATAGGTGCTGGAACAGATGTCCCTCACCCCAACCCACACTTTACATTATTTATTTAATAGGTCTTGTTTTGTATGTTATGTTTTTTCCCCATAACAGGTTTGTGCCTTTTATTGGATATTTATTTAAAAGGAGCTACTATAATTTACGTTGTTCAGGCTTTTTTTCAGATGTATTCTTGTACAGCTTGTTCCTTTACGTAAGTTCCTTCATTTTATAAGAATACAGAATGTGTGGAAAATACACTAGCCACAAACTGGAAAAAAATTTTTGAAGGTTTATGTTCTATGAATTAATAATTTTTTAAAAAAGATGCCTAAGCACAAGACTGGCTGTGGTGATATTTTAATTGTGGAACTTCATGATTTGTTAATACACAAACTGTTTGTTTTTTAAAAACTGCTCATATCCAATTATTTGATGAAACAAGTTTTGGAAAAAAATAAACTTTGACACATACAAGGTGTGTGTGTGTATGTGATCATTCTTTAATGTGTTCTCAGGCCTAAGGCTTTCCATGATGCTAATAGCAACAGCTGAATTGGGGTGCTTGATTAGTTTGTCACTCTTGTGCATTTATATTTCATGTGGTATTATGTCTTACGTGACCAGTGTAGCTTAACTTCATCAGCTGACAAGTTTTCCTTTTGATGCTGTTTTCCCTTGGGAAGTAGTGACTGGTTTTTCCTGTACAGGGTAATGGGACATGGCTGAGGGGGCAATGGAGGGGAAGACACAAAGCTCTGTGTCACGTTGGGGCGACTTCTGGGGTGTCTCACTGCATCCAAATGGGAAATAGGCCTTAATCGACACAAAGTTAAATATTTGGCTTTCTCGTAAATTTTGTACCTGTAGAGTTGCTATAGTGTAGCAAGTGTAAGGGCTTTTATCATGGATCTGCACCTTACAGTGTAAAACAGCTCAAGATCCGAAATCAACAGCATGAAAACGTTTAATTGTGGAGTGTTTATTGCTTGTAGCTGCTCGAGAGCCTTCTGATGACCGCTGGTGGGCATTCTTGCATTTTGGGAAGGTGTTTTTGTTTTGGTTTACCTTGCCTATAGTAATTCCCTCACCAGGCACCATTTCAGCAGAGTGCTAAGGGCCTAGAAGAGACATGCTACTATGGTCTGCCTTCTGCAGATGGTTCGTATTTCTGAAATAGAAGCCTTGAAGACCAGTATTTTTAAAGGTTGCTTTTTTTGTTTCATTGAGCTGTAGAGCTTTGTTTTCAGTAGGAGCTTGGGCTCTTTAACAGTGACTTC
>NW_010560784.1:0-363 GCF_000687285.1 Phaethon lepturus | reverse complement strand
TTGTTTCGTGTGCCCCCCCCAGCCATAAGCTTCCTCCTGGTCATACAGCAGTTAGGCAGCAAGGATAAGCTGTGGAGTTCCTGGACCAGGCCCGACTGTTTCACACAGTTGTGTGAAAATAGGAACAGGAAAAACTGCCTTTTTATTTCCTATTGTTTTCTGTATTACACATGCACATTTTGCTTGTGTTATACGAGCTGTACTAGAACGTGAGATAGGCAGACCAGAAGTAAACACCCGCTCTTGGAACAACAGTGTTTTCCTCCCTCGGCCCGAGTAGAGTGTGGAAAAACTAACCCGTCCGTCTCCCTTCCCTCTCGGGCTACCGCCGGAGCCGGGCAGGGCGCTCAGCAGCTCTTACCT
>NW_010560783.1:0-1551 GCF_000687285.1 Phaethon lepturus | reverse complement strand
TCCGGCACCGTCCCGTCCCTGGGCAGCCCGGCGCCGTCCGAGCCCGCGTTCGCTGCGAAGTCATTGGCGTTGAAGCTGCCTTTCCGCGTCCGAGCAAAGGGGGACCTGCTGGGCAGAAAGGCGAGAAAAGGGAACGTCTGAGAAGGAAGGACGCTTGAAAACCTTATTCGTGGCTGCTAATCCACTCCTCTCGGATTTACAGTCCCAGGTGCCAGCGCAGGGGAAGCTGCCAGCGACAGAGAAGGTGAGTGTAAAACAGGGACGATTTCCCCCTCTCCTTCCCTACCAGGCGTTGTGTGACACGTAGGGCTCGAAGTCATACTGCACGTCAGGCTCGTCTCCTCGCTGCAGCTGCCTGACGTGGGACGCGTATTGCTGCCCGGGGTCGTAGAGCTTGCTGCTCTCGCAGAGCGTCTGGAAGTTGACGGGCAGCGGAGCCGTCTGCATGTGCATGATCTGGTAGAAGGAGATGGTGGCCTAACAAGCACACAGAGAAGACCAGGCGTGAGCTTTGTGAGGTGACATCCGCGGGAGTGAGAGACAAGGAGCTCCAGGTTAGAGGAGAGGTCAGGAGCACGTGGCGGTGCTTGCTCTGCAGCCTTGAGCCCTGGCTTTTCAGAGCACGCGGCAGCGAAGAGAGCTCTGCCTGCACCCGGACCTCGTCTGGAACGGGAGCAGCTAAGCCAGGTCTGCTGGGCAGGCAGCTCTGAACCTCTCCTGCGCAGGGCACGGCCACCGCCCGGCCCTGGGGGCCACCCCAAGCACGCAAGCCCCACTCACCGTCTTGATGACCTGGTCACTCTGTTTGATCACTTCGTGGATCTGCCGCAAGGAGTTCACCTTGGTATCCTCCAGCTCCTGCTTCTGGGTGTTGGCATCCGCAACGCAGGTCCGATACGTGGCCATCGCCTCTTCTGCCTGAGGGTTGGGAGAGCAAGAGGTGGGAACAGTTCGGAGGTAAGAACAAGGAGGAGAGCTCTCTGCGCTTGGACCCCGTCGCGCGAGGCACACGCCGTGTCCGAGGATCCGCGGGGAGCTCAGCTCAGCCCACTTAGCTCCGGGCTGCCCCGTACGAGGGCAGCAAGGGCTGAGAAGGCTCCTGCCAGGCAGACGCTCAGCCAGAGCCCAGAGCTCTCATGTTCCTGCCTTGTTCTTGGCCTCCTCTTCCAGCCGCCTCTTCTTGTCCAGGGTTTTGGTGGTGATGCTGCTGGTGGTGTTCTGCTGCTCCTCCTCTGCTTTCACCGCCATGTACTTGGCCTTGTCGTGCTCCTCGCTGCGCTGCATGTATATCTGCTTGGCCTTGCGCAGGTTGACCTCTGCCTCTTGCTGCCAGCGAAAACGGCGACGCAGGGTGAGGACCGACCTCTGCGAGGGGATGGTGAGCCCCCGCAAGCTGCCCGGCACCCCTCTCCTGGCCCCTGCGCCCCGCGTTTCCCCCCCAGCACAGCAGAGGCTGCTGGAGCGGGGCAAGGAGCGCGGCACCCTCGGAGGGGTACGTGTCGCGGGGTGCTGCAGACCGGCCGCGGGGAGCGCAGACCCAGCCCGTGCGGC
>NW_010560782.1:5338-15667 GCF_000687285.1 Phaethon lepturus | reverse complement strand
TTTATTTTATTTTATTTTATTTTATTTTATAGAATAGGAGTGTAGCCATTTGATCAGGTCTCCTTCTGGCTTCCTTTCATACAAGAAATTACTGACTGAGTTGCTTTTTAAGAGGCAAACCAGAACCAATACCCTGGCCATCATTGCCTAAAGCCCAAGACTGAAATAAGATTTAAATCTAGCCATTCAAATCTATGTACCTGCAACATCTTATTCTGAGGAACTGGAATACATGAAATCAGACATATAAGACACTTGCTATACTAATAAATACATAAACCATAAAATTTACATCAGTTAACATAACACTAAAATTTCCCTTCTGAAACTTGATCTATAAAACTCTAAAATGGAGCAAAATCCACAGAAAATACAAAGAGATACAAAAAAATGTTGTAAATATAATTGTCACACTGCTGGCCACTCCTCATTCGGGTGTTTCCATACTCTGCTTCATATGAGCAATTAGTATTACTTGAATCTTCCTTCCTTTCAATTGGTGTAAATCAACAGTAACACAATACTTTGAGGAAAGATAAACCATTGTTAGAACTGTAGTAGATTACTTTTTGTTACATGTATCTTCTAGGAATTCCCAACGTTCCCTTTTCTCAGCTCTTGTGAGACCCCACCTGGTATACTGCATTCAGCTCTGGGGACGCCAACATGGGAGGGACGTGGACCAAGTCCAGAGGAGGCCGCAAAAACGGTCACAGAGGTGGAACACCTCTCCTCTGAGGACAGGCTGAGAGAGTTGGGGTTGTTCAGCCTGGAGAAGAGAAGGCTCCAAGGAGGCCTCGGACGCTGCTATAGCAGCCTTCCAGTACCTGAAGGGGGACTACAAGAAAGCTGGAGAGGGACTTTTTACAAGCGCATGTAGTGATAGGGCAAGGGGTTATGGCTTGAAAGTGAAAGAGGGTAGATTTAGATTAGATAAAAGGAAGAAATTCTTCATTATGAGGGTGATGAGACACTGGCACAGGTTGCCCAGAGAAGCTGTGGATGCTCCATCCCTGGAAACATGCAAGGCCAGGCTGGATGGGGCTTTGAGCAACTTGGTCTGGTGGAAAGTGTCCCTCCTCATGGCAGGGGGGTTGGAACTAGATGATCTTTAAAGATCTCTTCCAAACCAAACCATCTATGATTCTATGATGAAATGAGAATTCATAGGATTCAATTTCTTGGAAACATGTCTAATGTAAGGATGTGTCACTTAAGAAAAAGTAATGATGCGTTAAAGTAAAGTTGGAAAATTCCATTTTGACCTCTTGAGAACAGAACATTTAGTTATCATCTAGAATTGCTATTGTCTTGTGATTAAAAATAAGTTAAAATAGGAAAAAAGCAATTTGATTTAATCAGAACAGAAGATTTAAACATGAACACTTCGTGAGTTTTGTATTGCATAAAATTGGAAAATATTGATTTTGTTTGTTTTACATTACAGAAGAAAACATAATTCTTACTCTTTAATCAACAAAAATACCCAGTTTCCTTTCTAGCTTGTTAACAACACAAACCTATACTGAATGAGAGAAAAATCACACACCTAGGAAGCCAGGAAGTCATTTAAACCCATCCCCCCCAAGACCTAATTTTTATGGCTCTAATTCCTACAAAACATTTCAATGTGACATAATTTATTTACATGCTAGAAACTCCATAAGGACAGGGAAACAAGAAATATGTAGAAAAGACATGAAAAATGAAACCTCTACAGAAACCTAACCATGTTAATAATATATTCATGTAATAACCGGAGAAAAACACAATATGCACAGTATGTTTTGTATGAATTATTTATTTTACTTTTCTATGTATACTAGTACACAAAAATTTCTTCCCAAATAATTGTATGTTGTTAATAGGGGAATAGTAGAACATGTATTTTGGCAATATCTTCCAAAGTCATGGAAGTATCTTTACTCACTTGAAGAATTAAAAATAACTGAATGGGAGTGAACTTACGAATGGAAATATTTACATCTGGCAAGCTTTGAATCTGACCCAGCCCTATATAAACGAAGTTAAAAATTGCCAGCCCTACAGTGAATACAAAAGGCGAGGAATCTGCCACGCACTCCCCTTCCTGCAGCATGTTATCAGAGGAAGATCTTAGCAACACGGAAACAGTTTTGTCATTGACTTATCAGCGACTGAATTTCAGTCCTGAAGTTTCAAAGAAATCCAAGACAAGTGTTAATAATATATCAGAATATAAATAGGCTAAACAGCCGTTACCTCCACCTTCCTGCTTTCCATTATGTACCACCATATTTTTCCCTAATTCAAATATTTGCCTTATGGAAAGAAGGAGTTTCCAGTGAAAAACAGCAAAGCCATCACAGCAGTATCAGCACATTTTTTAATGAGACCAGATGGGAGAAAAATATTTAGAGGCAGACAAATTGGGGTACCACTCTCCTGGGTTTGTGGCAGGAGCTAGAGGGGCACTGACAAGAGTCTTTGCTATCTTTGACAGCAGCCCGATGAAGCTTAATCAGCCTTGGATGCATTCCCCTCTGGTTTTGCCCTTTAATAGCCTCCTTAAAACTCATCAGTGACATCAAACTTACAGAAACTGTTCATCCGCTGGAACTGCAAGCGCTGAACATGTATCTCGTATTCTGCTTGCACTTCTCTCTATTATAAGAATATTATTACAATGATGAAGAAGGGAGGTATAGTCTTGTTATAAACTGACCGCAGACAGATTTATTTCCTATTTATAGCATGTCTAAGATGTATTGCCTCAGCTTGGGCTACTTTGTGTTACTGCAACGTAACAAACAATTTAAAAATAGTATGAACATATACAAAGAGAAGTTCAGTAATACCTGTGCATTATATGCACTTTCTATAATTATTATTCCATTGTATAATAAAAATAAATGCAATTTTAGAGTCTTGAACCAATACTAAAGAATGTTATTGTGTTTTTATGAGAGTTTTTAAAGGTTTAAGCAATTTCTATTTACAAATGTGTTTATATAACCCAGTATATGTAGTCAATGATAATAAAATGACAATTATGCAGGAAAGCATCTCCTAATGTTTTATCTCATAGGCCATTCTTGCCAAACAAAAGAAGCTGAAATGACCTAGTTACATGAATCCTTTCCTTTCTGCATCCTGACAAGGATCTACAGGCCCTAAAGGAATCTGGATCGAGCATTTACTTCCCTGGAGAAAAATTATTAACACTAATCCTTGTCTTTGAACACAGCAACCTTTTGATTGGTGTAATTGAGCTACATTACCTCACTTTTCTACTTCTGTCACAGCATCCTATAGATGTAGCGAACTGAATTCATGAGCCTCATACAGAAAGGGTCAGGGTATTAATATGTTAATAGTGTGCTGGCTTGCAAATTATGTTTTTTTATAAAGTCCCAGTTAATTACATTGTAAGGTTTTGAAGCCAGACTGAATTTTACTCCTGTAAATTTGCAATGCTAAGTGTTCTTAAGTAGACAAAATGGGAGAATTCCATGAGAATTTGGTTAAAACATTTGAGCCTGATTTTTATAAATGGCATCTGGTTTTATAGATCAGTGTGCTATAAGCCAATCCACCTGAAACTACTCAGCAGTACTTTTAAGTAATTTTAGAGAGTGATAAAAGATAGGAATGATACTATGTACGTCCACTGCACTGATGGGAAACAGTAAAAAGTTCCAACAGCAGCTTCTAGATATCTCTTTAAAATTGAGAAAGAAAAAAAAAAAAAAGATATAATGAAAACTCCTCATCTGGTAACATACCAAAGGCAGTTGAGGTCTGTGAGTTGAAATAAATGCTGAATTGCATGTGTTCAGTCCCCATGTATCTGGAGACCTTCTATTGCTGTGTCAGCCAGCTTTGGGGAGAATTTTGTGCCACGGAAATTATAAAGGCATTTCAGTGGAAGATAAGGGTCAAAATCAGGCTGGACAGGGTTTTGAGCAACATGTTCTAGTGCAAAAGGTCCCTGCTCATAGCAGAACTGTTGGAAATAGATGAACTTTAAAGGTCCCTTCCAATCCAAAACATTCTGTGACTCTATGAAAAAAAAGTGCTTGGGGGAAATGACCTATGCTGAAAATTAAGAAAAAAAAAAACAAGTGTAGGAAATTTGGACCAGGGGGTTTCCCACCAATCTATTCTGAAAGTGACAAAAGCAATTCTGGTGTACGATGGCTTCACTCTGAGTCATATGCTTAAGGAATGTGAAACCTCTCTGCTTTGAATCTATCCCCACACACTCTTGATATAGAAAATCTCTTTGCAGTTGTGGTGTCAAAGGCACTTTTTAAAGCATTTGCCCTTCTCCAGTTCTACCTTCTCTTTTCATTACTGTTTTTCAAGTTAGCACTGAGAGCAACATCCAGGAAAGGGGAAAGGGGAAAGTTGGAGTTGCTTCTGGGCTTGTCTCTCATTAAAGGAACCAGCCAGGATCATTATGTTTAAAGTCAAGCAACTTTGAGCTCAGTTGAGCCCTTTCTTCAAGTGACGCAGACAATATAAAATTATGTTTCTAAAAGCCAGGATGGACAGCCTCATGCTTCCTGGAAAGCAGCTGAACTATGGGTCTATCTCTGTTCTTAAACCCACCAGAGAGCTCTGCTGTGACCTGGGACAGGTCATGTCACATGGGATTGATCTCATCTAACCTTAAAGATCTGCAGTGCGGGCACTCAAGCCAGTTAGTCCTGCACCTTTTAGTGTCAACTGAGATGAACAGGCATCTTTAGGGAACATTTTGTCTGATCTAGCTGAGTTTCTGCTTTAGGAGGAGATATGTTGTATAAGATACAGATGTCTGCACTTGATCAGACAGCTGCCACCCCTTGGTTTTTCTTGTATCTGGACCTTTTCCTATGCTTTACCTGACTTTGCTATTCAGATTTTCTTCACAGACAAAAAAATGTGTTTTTGAGTGCTACCAAGATGCAGCTGGTTTGCACAAGGTCAGGTTAGCTGTTTTCTCTGTTCAACTGGAGTGGAGGTAACAAATGTACTACCTGCAACTTAACACAGATTTTCATTTCCATTCAACTTCAAATAGATTGGAAGACCAAAAAAGAAATATCTTCTGATTTTGGCTTGTGTAGGAGTAAAAATATGTTTACTTCCAACATATAGCACCACAGGGACTCAACTGTAGTTCAGGTCTTTAGGTCATGGAATATAAATATTATTGCTGTAAAAAATGTAGGTCTGCTGTTATTACTATGTATTTCTGTATCAACAGAATTTGAAATATTAAATCAGTCATTCCATTCAGTGTTTAAAATAGTGAAAGCCTTACTTTTACAATATGCTTCTGTTCTGGTGTGCCTTCATCATAATAGTGTTCCTACTCTTCTAAAAAAATTTAGGTTCTTTATTCTTTATTTAAGATTTTTTATTTAATTTATTTATTTTTTTTATTTAAAGAATACAAAGCTTTTGTAATCTACAGGATTATCTCCTGGGATTAGCGTTAAAGTAACAACTAAATATAAAATGGTGTATAAAATGTATAGCTGATCCTTAGAGATGCCTTTGAGCTACTAGTTCTGAGGCTCGAAAGAGTTCACATCCCTTCCATGCATGAGTCTGAAAAGAAATATTATCTCCTTTTGCCTTTGTTTCTCTTCCCAACTTTCATCTAGGTGATGTGTAAAAACTGGAACTCAAGGATTATCTATGACTAAGTTTATATAGTGCCTGGGACAAAACGGCCTGAACTCTCATTTGTGGCCTGTATAGTAGTATAACAGTATTTCTGAACATCTATCAAAGTACCTACCACTGAATGGAGATGAAGTATCAGCCAATGTTAAACCATGATGTAGTGTATATTCTTACAAGTCCTGCAACAACTGGAATTAAATTGTTGGAACATAAAATACAGTTTTACTAAACACTAACTGCAAAGGGCTCCTCTTTCTGTTATGATATTTGAGCAATAATGGGAGGTGGTTTTCAAAGTGGTTTGCACCCACACCTGGTCAACCTAAACTTCTCAGAGGATCCTGCCACTACTGCAGTGGTGTGCCAGCTGTTCCCATAGCAGCTGCTGCCTCCGTACAGTTGAGCCCAGCACAAGGATACATCATTAAAAAAAAAATCTGTGAGGCCTCCTCCAGGGGTGACTACCTCTGAAAGAAGGAGGAGGCATAGCCAACTGCGGGAACCTCTGCAGCCATCCCAGGGAAAACTATTCTTCCTCAAGAACATGAGCCCCCAGTGTCAAAAAAAACTTTCCTCACTGGTAACATATATTTTAAAAGATGATTTTCTGCTCTGCATGGCCTTTAAAAAAATATATCAAAAGTAACAGCCAATGACTTTTTATCAGGTGCTGATCTAGGCTAGTGGTGTTAGTGGTCTTACTGATTTGCAGAGTCAGCTAACTGTTAAGCAAAAGCCATACTTGATAAGTGGGTTGTTTCCACACCACAGCTAATCTGCTGGAAGACATGCTGAAACTTTCTTAAGAGGCAATGGGCTGAGGAATATCAGGGTGCCCCACTCTTCCCACCTCGCTATGGTGGTGGCAGGTTTGGGTTTAAGGTATTGTGCAATAGGAAGTGTATCCTATTTGTCCGTGTAACGATCATATCCTACCACCACAACACCTGACCCGTAGTGCAGGAGTGAATGAGATTACCACTCATTTTAGAACAGACACAAAAACCTGAACCATGCTATTTGTTGGTATAAAATGCCTGGAAGAAGCAGGGATTTGTGTGTTACATGAAGAAAATATGTTCTAGATTTGATGACACAAGCAAATTAAGATGAGTCTGCAGTGGATAGGTCAGATCTGGAGTTGAATATAAAGGTACTACAGGTTTTACAGGTGATGCAGTGGGTCCGGGTGCTCTCTGGTGTACAGTATGTGCTGCCGCCGTCCTCACCTCCGGATCAAAATGCCTAACATACTGTGGGGGTGCAGAATGAAGCACAATGCACTCGAAAAGGATTGCAGGTCGCAGATAATCTAGTGTGTTTCACGTGAACCATTTAGTTTGAAAATATATATGAGTCCCATTCTGCACACTTGGTGTCAGCAGTTCTTATGCACTTGAATAACCATAATGACAACAACAGGTCTGCTTCTGTGGATAGCTGTTATACGAGCAAAGGCTTAACAAAGCCATTTATCTGCGAACATTTTGATAGCTTTACCCCACAGTGTGGGGCCAGAGCATCTACAGTTTCAAACTACCATTTAGTTTCAATATATCATATGCCAGCGCTTGTTTGTCTAAACACATCATTCAAGAAAGCACATTAGTGTTTTTAGTCAATTATCTACTCCATTTGTTTTCTTAGCTGCATGTGCTTTTGAATGGTTATCTCAGCTTGGTATTGTGGTTCTGTGAGGTGTGTCCAACTCTTAGAATACAATATTTCTCATGCTCACTGAAGCAGAGAAAAAATAGTTTAAGTCAGCAGCAATGAACTTCACATACTTCCGCTGCTTGCAGCATGCATGTTTGGGTCTGAGCCTTCGATCCTTTCACATTAGAAATTTCCAGAAAATCAGAGACAGCTTTTGCTGAATCTAAAATCCCTGTAGGATCAGTTCCTCAATTAATGCTTTAATGGCTGCGCAGGTGTACTGAAAATAGTTAGATGCTTAGGGATTTCCAACTAGTACGGATATGATTGCTGTGTAATTCTGTGAAAAGCCAGAGTTTTGTCTGGGAATAGAACTTCTTCAGTCTTGAAGACAACGGCAGATTTTCCTAAGTTCATAGAAAACAGGGCTGAAAGGACTTCTTGTGCCATCTAGTCCATCAGCTTGCACTAGTGCTGATTTATTTCCCTTCCGAGTTAGCAAGAGTTGAACTGCAGGCAGGTAGAGATCAGCCCTAAGATTTAAGTTTCCACAGGACTCTCTTATCCTTCTTGCAGAAATTGGCTCTGACGTGCCACAAAAACGCAGGGGTCCTTGTCCTTTCCACCGTTCAACAGGCTCCAAGGAGAGAACACCACATCCTCTTCACTCAAGATCTCAGGATGGATTTGAACTGCAGTTTCTGAGGTGAAAGGGCTCGACAAGGCACACTTTGCCTTCCCTTAAACAGCTGGAATAGCATCAAAATCTTTTATTCTATGCATCTATCCCACACTTTATTCTGAAGGAAAATAATACGCTGTCTAGTGAGCTGCATTTTTTTTAAGATAATAGCAAAGTATCTCTAATTCAAACCAAATGCACTAATTGGACAAAAAAGGATGCAAACAGCCCAGCCTACCAGACTGTATTTAAAACAATTGTTAGCAATCAATAAATCCTGTTGGATTGTTTGATTTCATTAAAGATGTATTTGTTACTAAGCAGCTGGCACCCAAACAGCTGCTTTAAATAGAGAGAGATTTTTCCTGCTCTGTTTTATCATGTTCTTCATTATTTTATTTGCACATTTTCAGAGACAATGACTACTGAATAGAATCAAAATGCAGATAAGCCTATCACATCCTTTTCTAAGCATGCTGTGGGTCAGGGGAAAGCATAGGAGAAATGACAGACTGCTTCCCTTTCTACTATCCCCGAACATTGTCTTTCAGGCTTTCAATAGTCAGTCATGAGTGTAAAATCAAACCTGAGACTGGCCCACTGATTAAATAATAAACTAAAGATATCATAGCTTCTTTTCAAAGCCCTGAGTTTGGCTTTATGTGAACACTGACCTG
This sequence comes from Phaethon lepturus, assembly GCF_000687285.1. Taxonomy (NCBI): domain Eukaryota; kingdom Metazoa; phylum Chordata; class Aves; order Phaethontiformes; family Phaethontidae; genus Phaethon; species Phaethon lepturus. The sequence goes on along the minus strand of NW_010560782.1, from coordinate 6,994 downwards.
AAGATTCACATCCCTTGAACAGAGTGGTCACAAAATGAGGATTCCCTGTTGTAATAAAAGTGCTGCATAGCGGAGTTAGTCCCTTTTAAAGACCATTTTAAAGTATATTTAAACTGAACCCTACCCAGGACCTCTACCCCATTATGTAACACATACAATGAAGGTAATAGTTTTTGTGTTACATTTTGGTAGCAAACCAGGTAGCCTTCCTTTGTGGCTACGTTGTCACCAAGTAAGAACATTAGCAGCTGGAGTATGGACAGCCTTTGGAAAGGAATGCAAAACCAGATAATAAAACAGCTGCAAGTTTGAAATCAATCCCAGGATCACTTAGGTGCATGCAGCTGAGCCGAATTCCCAGGGAGCAACGTGTAAGCAAGATAAACTTAGATTTTTTTGATTTCCAGCCAGATTTAGTCAAACTGTGGCATTGTGATGCATTCACATCCTCAAGTAAGAGGACAGTCAACAGAAAGATCGACGTGACACTCCCTGCCAGTTCTGCAGTCTGCTGGTGTTCTTTGAGCATAAAAAAGTACATTTTTCTCTCTTCCTCATCTTCCAGCAAAGTTGGGCTTTGGGGTTATATATATGTGTGCAGCAGCACTGTTGACATGGCAAGGGAGAAAGGTGTCCTTGGTTGTCATGAACAGTTGCAGAGGTTTTTATTCCAAATTTGAAAACCCTTGCTCTTCATTAGACCTTCATTACTCTCATAGATTCCTGTTTTCGTGGTGTTCATGTTTGGCTGTGATGCACATCCATCACCTTCCATTAAGATACTAGTGGTCTAGAGTTTATTTTCTCTTCATCGGGCTAAAGTGGCTGTATATAGGCTTCTTCCAAAGGAGCCCCAATATCTCTCCTCAGTGGTGTTCCCAAAAAGTCCAGCAGCTTGGAGAATAAGTTAGGATCTCAGAGTCAGTACAATGTAATAGTCATGGCATTCAGAGTATAGTTTAAGATGGAGGAAGGTATTTCTTTTTAAATTAATTATTGTTTGAATTGCAGAAATTATGTAAAACAAAACCTGGAATGGTTTACCTAGCAAAGTAACAAGAAAAAAGAACAGAAGCAAAATTGACAGAATTCAAACCTCTGCTAAAACAGTCACAATGGACATTTGGTCCCAGTGATATGGTTAAGTTCGTGGTACTTAATGTAGTGCCACATATGTGGCTCAGGTAGTATTTGCTGATATATATTAGCACTATCCTGAAGTTGTGAGATACTTGGATCAAGGGATTTCGATTCATGCTTGTTCTATGACTGTCCCAAGCAGTTGAAACCTCAAACTAAACCCAAATTAGACTGATCACTCCTTGAAGATAAAAAAGGATGAACTATGTTGATGTTGATTTATTTTAACTTCCCTTTGAATCTTGTGAGGCAGATCTTCAGCTGACGTCATTGAAGCTATGCTGATGCACACAACCCCAACCCAACAAAGCTTAAAAGTCTAATTACCGAAACATCACACAAGAGTTTATGCTTGCAACATTTCAGACTCTTTGACAATCAAGTAGTGGCAAGAATCTCCTAAGAAGAAAGCTTGTCTGTCAGTCCTGGTTTTAGACCAAAGAAGTTTGGATAAACACACAAACTTTTGAGACTCATCTTGCAAACATTTTGAAGTCTGCCCAACACTAATTATCT
>NW_010560782.1:0-5307 GCF_000687285.1 Phaethon lepturus | reverse complement strand
ACCTCATCCTATGTACGTGTAGGTTCTTTGCAGCCAGCCACAAGAAAAAGGAAGCAGTAGGTATTTTTTTAATACCCATCTATTCCTCTGTAGTTTGAAAAAATAATAATCCTATTTTAGACAGGCAGAATGTTTCAATGGAACTTTAGATTCATTCTAACATCTTAGGCCCTGCTGTGTTGACCCTCCCCTCTCCCTCTGCTCTCTGCAGAACTTGTATGCAAAACCCACGAAAAGATTTTGGAACAGGCCATACATCCAAAAGCTTTTGACAAGGAACAGGGACTACTTAAAAGAAAAGGTCTTCTGAAGCATCTTTTCTTTTCTTCTGTCCCTTTTTTCCCCCTGAATTCATGCACCCCTTAACGACTTCACTGGTACTTTAGCCTGTGTGGGCTTCGTCCAGCACAATAAATGAAAGCGTGCAAATTCTCTCTGTTTAACACGCTGTTGGAAGGGAGAGGCTGTGTATGCCAAAAAAGAACCTGACTTGCTGAGGAGGCATGTGCTAAGTATGTCCAGTGGTTATTAGTCCCTGTTATAAACCAGAGGACAACATGTTTTCGCAATAAAACACACATATTACATAACATTTTTGGCCAGATGTTTGCAAGCAGTCATCAATAAGAATTTCTCCCACTGAAACCTGAGCAAGAATGACTTTTGAGCAAGAATTGAAAGAATGGCTTTTCACATATCCACGCAGATTAAGTAGGGCATGGAGAATTAAGACAGGGCATCTGCCCACATCAGTTTCAGGCAGATGAATGTTACATGTAAGGCTTAATCCTTCAATACCCCCACCCATTACTTACAGTGTGCCTCAAAAAGTTTAGTAGGTGTATCTAAAGGGATCAGACTATGTACATACATATGCCCATTGCCCCAGCTCAGTAAATCAGTAGATGACAATGCCAAAACAGAAGGAACTTTTATGAATTATGTTTTATTCCTGTCTGGCTTGGAGCATGGCTGAGTCTTTTCTACAGTCTCCTAAATCCTCTGCCTCATAATAGCCCAGTAGCTAAAATAAATTACACTCTAACAGTCTAGCACAACACAAAGCAGCAAGGAGCTCAAACAAGCCTAAAGGTAAGGTAAAGTCATCTTTGTACATATATTATATACCAAGTTTGACTGCAGGTTATGCTTTGTCTGGACCTTATGATCTTTTGTAAGTGTTCAAGAGCTGGCTCACAGACTGTCAAACTTGTTTAGAAGTGACCACCTGAAATTCTCATTGATATGATCTACCACATTCCTCTCTAGTAAACCCTACTGGTGCAGTTTACCTGGCTTAAACGTGATATAAAACACATCTCCATACACAAAAATTCATTTGTAACCTCAGACATATGGTTAAGTAGTCATAGTTTAACATGTTAACGTGTCAGCTCAGCTGAGACACGTACATGATGTTAGCGTTTGGATTCGAATACGGGTCTAGACACTATTACATCTTGAATGAGTATCTCATTCACTTGCATTTAGTGTGGTCTAGCTGTGTTCAGGAGTAGTTATGACAGTTCAGTTTATGGAGTAATTTGTTACATAATAGAAATATGTTAGCGAGCCCAAGCCCCAACTTAAATGGTGTTACTTCAAGTGATTTCATTCAGCCAGTGAAAGACCCCTGTTATTTCAGCTTAAAGGTCACATTTGTCAATTTAAATTAACCTTGTTAAATTAAAGATTTAAGCTCTGTCAACAGTACTCAGACTTCAATCAAGGGGAAAATTATCCATCCTGCTTTTGTTACTGCTTGGCTACATCATTTCCAACTTGGACTTTTCTTCAGAGAGGTGGCATCTTTTGATTAACGTTACACTGACATGCTTACCTCCTTGACCACACGTGCTACAGCAGTCAGGTGGAGTCCTGTGCAAGGTTATGTGTCCAGAGCACTGCCAGAAGAGTACAGGGACTGGGGATGTTACCACTCCCCGCTGCAGAGGTGGCAGAATAACGGCGTGTTTTGTTGGCAACAAATACAGTTTCAGCAACGTGGTCTGGCTTAGAAAAATTCAACACTCTTCTACCAGAAATGCTTAAGCTAATGCGGGTCTTTTTGATAGGCCCATTTAAGCTTGCGACTAGGCTTGCCTTTCAAATGAGACAAAAGGAGTGAAGTTTTGGTTACAGAGACTAATTTAACAGAGATAACAGCATAAAAGTACAAGCTCAGTTTTCCTGTGCTTACAGCTGTGCAAAAGCTGAGCAGCTGTTTAGCTGTGTTGAAGAAAATGGAGGCCAGGCTAGAATACGCTGCCTCTCCACAGGTTCCCAAGCTAACCAGATTTTGGGCAGCTTAAAGTTAGGACAGTGTAAGTTCACATCTGTCTACGGTACATTAGGACATCCTATCTTGAGTGAAATGGTAAGAGGAAAAAGACGAAGTATGACAGTTTTGTAGGTGAATATGCAACTCACCTGTGCAACTCAGGCCAGCAACTAATATAACTTATGTGAAAACACACAATTTTTTAAAGCTCTGTAGATCTAATCTTCCCCTGACACACACAGCCACACTTTTACCCACTTCCCAGACACTCAGGTTTAAATAAAACTGTAGTGCTTCCTGCACGATTCACAAAAATCTCACCAGTCCTACAGAATTTAGAAGGCAAGGAGAGAACAATTAAGAGGGCTCTTTAGAAGCATCCTTTTCATTATACTTTGGGGAAATTTTTTTCTAATTTCCTCGATGATGTGTTGCATTGTGCTGTCACCTTGGGGTTTGTCAGTCACGTCTGCTAATGTAATACAGTATGACTGACACAACATGTGACATGTCACCATGAAATGCATCACTTGGAAACTTTGGCAAACATATGGAAAAGAAGGGATTGCAGCAAAAAGGCTGATTGTTTATTTTCTGTTTTTCTTTCTTTCTTTCTTTCTCTCTTTCTTTAATTCTCTCTCACACTCTTCCTCTCTCTCTCTCTTTTTCCCAATAAGTGGAAACATTTATTTCAAAGATAACGACATAACAAGAAATAGCACACAGAATTATTTTCTGAGTGAAAGGACTTGGTAGACCTTTATTAGCTGTGGGTTAAACTGTGACTTACTAAATAGAACCAGCAAATCATCAGGCTAAGTAGTTAACTTCTTCCAGTGATGTGAAAAAAACCTATGCTTTTTAATCTGCCATTAAAAGGCTTGAATAAAATATTTTCAGTTGTCATAATAGGTAGTGAAGCTTCTATAAAAGCAAATTCGAGCCCTAGTGAAACTGCTAATACAGACATAGAGGGAACTTCACATTTTAACAATCTCATCCTGATGGCAAGGTGGAAGTGTAATAGCCAGAGAAACACCCAAGTGTGAGACTAACATCAGCTTCTTTGGGCTGATGGAAATCAGTGTAGTTTTCACTCGTTTCTTTGACAATCCTGGAAATGCCCTGGTTGCAGGAGCTGGTGGAGGCTTACCAGGAGGATTCCTTATTTCACTCTCTGGAATGTAAGTGTAACACACAGCAAAACGCATTTGTAATAACAAATTTATAAATACCTCAGAAGACAGCAGGCTGGCAGACCTACATAATTTAACGAACTTGCAGAAGTTAATAAGCTTCTTTCCCGAATGCCTTGCAAGACTGGATGTATTGTGCTTGAATGATAGTAGTGTCTCAGAACTACCCAGCATTATCCAAATAATCCCTCCTGGCCCATTACTGGCTAGTTTTAAGCTCAGATCCTGGCCACAATGCAGAGTTGTTCATTGCATTCTTTTATATGTCTCTGCTCTTTGGAGCTCATTACAAATTCACCATTAATGGAAGATACTATCCTATACCCTGCAGTAAGCATAAATAAGAACAAAACAAGTGCAATGCGTGCACAAAGTCCACGATGAATGCCTGATAATTTGTTGTTGCTATTAAAATCATTGCAAATTTTGCGTACTTTGTATGTGTTTAACCTTATGACTGGATATTTTTTCTTCCTTGATTTTGGAACTTGGCCCCTAAATTTCAAGAAATACACAACATATATTTAAATATATATGCTATATATTTTTCTTGATGAGACTTTAAATATCAGAAATCTAATGCAACTTTCTGTCATTTTTTTCTCTTTCTCCCTTTTTCATCTCCTTTCTTTTTCTGTTTTTTTTCCTCTTTTTCTTAGACCTTTCACGAAAGCACTAAGACAAACAAGTTAGTCAAGTATTTGTGCACTGTTAACTATGTTGTCCTAAGAAAAGGTACTTGAATGGTCTTTTCTACTTGCTTTAGAGGAATGTTACCGGTATATTTCAGAGTTCAAGTTCTGAAGGCAAAATACTAATTTTTTTCTTTATTTGGTCCATGATGCAAAATTTGGACAGTGATACCTGAAAATTGCTCTTCTGTGAATAACAACTTTTTTTTGCAATTTATCCTTTTTTTTTTCTGCTGTAATTTAATCTGCTATTTTTATGTGTGATGTGTTAATTAAAAAAAAAAACACAAAAAAAATCCAAAAACCAACAACCGAGGAGTTTGCTTTGTAACTAACTGTAAGAATCAGAGGCACCCTGAAGTTTAACTGACTTCATCCATTACCGTGTGAACCACGTCTTGCAGGTTTGCATAACAAACTCTTCTCAAGAGGTTCGTGGGAAAGGTATGAGGGGGGTTGCACACAGCCTGGTAAAGGAAGGATATTCAGTGCTGCTGTTCTTACATACTTGTACTTTTATCACTTCCTATCATCTCACTGGTCGTTAACCTCACAAGTAGGACAAACTGCTCGAAGCGCTGTTATGAGGCACTTACAGGGTATCACAAAATTGGTTAGAACCAGAAACCAGTGCAACAGTTAGCAGCTGTACTACCAGCCAGTGATACTCAGCAGCCACAAAGTCCACGGTTCCTTACTGCCCAGTGCGCTTTAACTTGTCTTCATGAAGCACAGGAGGGCCTTGGCAAATGCACTGCAGCATTTAGGCTCCTAAGCTGAAGTTTACTGAGCAGCTCTACGACGCTGCTGCAAAAGCCCGTCTGGAGTTTGCATGAGCAGAAGTCCAGAGTGTTTGCAGCTCTTTCTAAACGCAGCAGAGAGCAAAAGCTGCCCAACATCTGTGAAAACGGCCCTGTTTTAATGCCGCCTAGGAAGGCGCCCAGGGAGGGAGAGCAGGTATTCAGAAACTGTGTGTGTGGAGGGGCTGGTTTCAGTGGATTAAAAGAAAAAATAAAAGATTAAAAAGCAGGAAGGCAGAGAGTTGAGCGATACAGGGAACAGCCCTGCGGCGTGCCCCAGCCCGAGGGAGACAGGCAGCAAGGTGGAGGGACCGCCGCGCAGCCGGGGTCAGGGGCCC
>NW_010560781.1:0-5501 GCF_000687285.1 Phaethon lepturus | reverse complement strand
CGCAGGGCTGGCGCGAGAAAACAGGCAACGCGACACTGCCCAGAGCGGGAGGCTGGAGCTGGAAGGTCTTTTTTTGATGGCAACCCTACTTCTGGGATTGGCTGTGTTGTGAGGTCACGCCACACCTTGGGAGACGTTACACGCGTGCAACACAACTGTTGTAGCATCATTAAGCCTTATTATGCCGTTCACCTTAGTAACCCCAAGGCACGATGTCCTGCTTACAAGGGCAGCTCTGTCGCTGCCCTATCCCAAAGCCGGCTGACTTCAGCCTCTCCAGAAAATCTTGAACCCTCACCAGAGAATCATCCCTTGGGGCCTATAGAGCTGCCAGCTGCAACACAGAAAAGCTTGTTTCAGAACAAGACCACCTTTCCCCACTCCCCCCAACTGGAACAAGATGCTCAGGACATTAAAAAGCAAAGTCTGTGCAAGTGAGAGCCGCTCCCTTCCTGGCCACAGTATCCGGACCCGTGCAGCCCTACTCAGTACCAGCACTTCCATCACTCCCATCTCGGGGGACGTCTAGACTGGATATTAGGAAAAATGTCTTTACTGAGAGAGCAGTCAAGCATTGGCACAGGCTGCCCAGGGAGGTGGTGGAGTCACCATCACTGGAAGTGTTCAAAAAACACATAGACGTGGCACTTGGGGACATGCTTTAGTGGGCACGGTGGTGTTGGGTTGAGGGTTGGACTTGGTGACCTTTGAGGTCTTTTCCAACCTTAATGATGCTGTGATTCTGTCACAGCACCAACAGGCCCGGACCTTCCGGGCCACCCGTCACTGAAAGTTAAACACCCTGATGATGGTTTCAATTATTGCTAAAGAGCAACTTCATTTGCATACTGGCAACTCTCTACAGATTAACTACGTTCATCTTGATGCACGGATATTTCATCCCCAACATTAGGAAAGGGAGAGAGAAAACAGAGGTCTCATTTCCTGAAAAATAACCCATCCCTTTCTCGTTATCTGTGAACTGGGGGGTGCAGAATATCTGTATTACTGACTGCAGAGAAACAGCCGTATTATCTCTAATCTTTGAGTAAGCGGTGTTGTAGCACTCGGTGAACATTTTCTTTACAGTCCACAAGCTCTTCTCACTTCACTCAACACATGGATCTTATTTAGACAGGCTTAGTGGTATGAGGAGTAAAGGAGAACTGGGAATAAGCAGCAGTGAGGGGGAAGTTAGGAGAACAATAAAGTAACAAGTTTCCAAAATCTGACATTTATTTACAAATTTCTAGCAATTTCAGGTCTGCAGGGTACAGAAATACACGTTTAGGGATACCAGCCTACAAAAGTGTAACAATTAAGAAAAATGGGTAAAAAGCAAACTTGCAACAAAAAGAAGGGCAAATCCAACAACTAAGCACATGCAAATTTCCATTAACTTAAGAAAAAAAAACAGGATTCTGTCCAAAAGTTAGTAGGGATTCAGCCAATAAAATGTCCAAGGAAAACAAGGTATAGTTAGGAATGCCCATAGTCTTCCAAGCATTGGTTTAAGTATAGAGTATGGATAATACTGGACTTACTTGAATCTACTCCCACTTGGCAGGAAAGCTAATCTTTTTTCCTCCCACAGCGGTCTATATAGATGTCCTGTCTTTTTTTAATATATCCAACATCTAATTTAATGCATACTAAGTGTTCTCAATCAGGTATCATTTCTTTCATTTTACGGGGCAAGAGAGATACATCAAAGACACAGTTTGCTCGCACCACAAAGCGTGGAGATATTCACGGGAAGGTATTAACAGAAAACCAGTTCCCGAGGAGTGCTCCTACGAGGCCACCTCCGCATCAACCAGGGGAATATTGCAGGAGCTGAAGACAAAGCTGATGGAGGGAAGCCTGTACCAGACACGGGCAGCGAGGTGCCGGAGGTCTGGAGCGCTCAGAGGCCGTTCTCCAGTTGCAGAAATGCAATAGCACCGACAAAGCGTTATAGTAAGCAAATATCTGAAATGATTTTGCAAAGGACGAGTGATTAATTATATAGCATCACTGTGAAAAAATAGCTGGTCTGCTTTTTTCTGATGGGTAGGCTAAGAGAGTAACTCAAAGTGCCTCATTACAAACATTTTAAATGCTTCTCTTCACTTTCAACCTTTTCCTTTTAACAATTTTCTACTACAAGTTAACTACGGTTTCAAACAAAATGTTACGTCCAGCTTAACAGGTCATTTTGGAAAAGATCCTCGTCTAAGAGCTTAAATTAGAAGACTTGGAAAAAAGATGCCCTTTTAATGAATAGTTTTTATTTTATAAATGAGTATTTTTGAATGGAAAAAGAGGCCTTCAAATCTTTCCAGAGACTGCCATACACAAAGTAAATGTCGTGATTACTTTGGTAATTAGAAACACGGCAGCTCCCTCAAATTCTGGTAACCGCGTGCTATATTCCATATTCCCCTTGAGCTTTAAGGCCTGGCAGCTCATTCGTCCCTGCCTGTCCCAAACAGCTGAGTGCAAAATATCCAAACTTCCTTGCCAGACCGCGGGAGGCGGAAACCCCTCTCATGTAGAGAGTAAGTCTTGCTGAGTCCATCCGGATCAGACATAAATAAGGACGACATTATTTTGAGATGGATGTAAAACCCGCAGGACTGCGCTGCTCATCCCCTAACGACGCTGGAGCGGATCGAGGGCACCTCTCCCCGCCCAGGCAGCGGCGATTCCTTTTGTTTCAGGTATGTTTAATAATTTTATTTACACGATATTCTCAGCAAAAGCATCTAGCAAGAGGCTAAAATTTGAGGACACCATGCAAGTTAAAAGAAGCAAAGCTTCCTGAAGAGATGTGAATATATTTAGATGAATACACTGAACTTTATAGAAACGCACCTCATGCTACAGAATCTATTCTCATAGCCCACGTAAAACACGACTGAAAACAACTGCTGCTGCTCTCCAGCCCTACCCACGTTAGTGGTATCAAGGGCAGTAACAGGACATCGGAGCAGCAACCAGTTGAAGCACCTGGATATGCAATTTTGTGAGCCTCCTCCACCCCCCGTTTCAATAGTTCGAGCTCTGCATTCAAGCACAGCGGCCCTTCAGTACCACGTAGAGAGTCTTCCCGGGCAGTTCTAACAGCGCATTTGTTTGCCAAATAATGACACTTCATCCGTCAGGCTGTTGGCTTTCAACATGGTCCTAAAGGTAGCATCGTATTTTTACTAAACGTTCACCTTCAATGCCGCTGGTTGCCTGTATCCCAGCGCGCGCATGGCTGCCCAGCAAGGGCACTCGAGGACAGAGGGGTCACCGTGCGGAGACACAAGTCTTGCTCCAGGGAGCAAACGCTCTTAAAAGAAAAGACTGATGGAGTAAATAGGGCAATAGTTCAAGCAGCCTCTTGGTTTCACATAAAATGCAAACATTGCAACGCAGCATTAAGTGTCGCACTGGCTCAGCTCTGTGGCTCTCTGCCATTTCTTTGGGTGTTTATGTAGCTACACAGCACCGCAGAGCAGAGACCATGGCATTACTGCGCTCTTCTCAGCGCGCCGGGTGCCTTCGTCTTACGCAGCTTCCTCTTAAAGTTAACTCTAGACAACTCTATATGCTAAAAGCTGGCATTTATTATCCGAGTTTAACAGAGCAAAGCTATTAGAGAAAAACAGGCTTATAGCTGAAACACAAGGTTGGAGACCCTGAAAAGTAGGTTGCTTTACAAATCATGCCACACATTTCATCTGTCATCCAGTAAAGCTGGCAAGATCCTTCTGGACACAGACTCCTCATGTGAAAATGAAGCTGCAAATGCCTGTATTGGCAGGGACAGTTGTAAAAGCTTTGACATACCAAGTGGAAAACGTTGAAGTGTTACTTTAGGATAACCCAAACTCCCAGCGTTTACAATACGAGACAGAGGGTGGTTCCCGGTGTTTTATGCTGGGGAACCAGACTGGTCATTCCCCAGCATGCCCCCAGCAACCAGTGCTGGGAGCGTGGGAGAGTCCGGTGGCGTCAGGCTGGGGTCTCTCGGGACGCTCAGAGTCCCCGGTGGGTTTGGGTTTCCCATTTAACAGCAGCCCCAAAAGTCCAGGGGCGGCTCGTACCCCTCCCACAGCCCTGAACTCGAGCTGCAGCAGCCTGAGGTTGGGGTGCCTATACCCGCTGCCACGCACGAGCTTGCCGGAGCCTCTGCCAACGCCGCTGCTTTTCACGGAGGATGAGGACAGGAGCGGCAGGACGTTAGGAATACGCTGGGTGCCGAGCCTCCTGCTCGAACCCACCCCTTACCAACAGCTGAGCCACCTCTCCGTCCCCGCTCCCCTGTACCAGCCTCCTTCAACAAGCAGCTTCTCTTGCCCTGCACCGCCAACACCAGCCCAAGCCCACCCCTCCCAAGCCAGCTCGGGGGCGGCAGCCGCCTCCGAGAGCCGTTGGGCGCTGCGCTACGGGCGGCCCCGGGAGGCCCTGTGGTCCCCCAACCGCCACAGAACGAGGGGAGATGGGGGATGAAGACAAACGGAGCAACGGCATCGCTGTAGAGACGTCATCATCAGGGGGGTTCAGAAGCTCGTGCAGAAATCGCAAGTTTTACTGTCTATTGCCCCAGAAAGCCACATCCCGCTGCCACGAGGGAGACGACTACGACAACCAGCAGCTATTTGCTGCAGCCTCAGAAGAGCGATGGAACAGACGCAGCACCAGCGATGGCTCAAACACTCGTTAACAAACCACGAACCAAAGCCCAAAGCCAGGAGGGGCTCCTCGGTGGGACAAGACATTCAGGGAGAACGCTCAGAGGGCGGAAGAAGCCCGACTTCTGCAAGCACAGCACCGCGCCGGGGCCTCGCGCCGCTGCATTCAAAGCGCTTCCCATGGGGAGCGGCCCCTCTCCTCCATGTTTGCAGTTTCTCATGCTGTTGCAATGTAAACAGTAACGACTACGGGTAAATGTTAGCTTTCAATGACAACCACTGTACATATAGATTTCATACAGTTTACTTTCTGTGTTTTGGTTAAAAGGTCAGAGTAGCAATCAAATATTTGGAAGAGGCATGAAATTTATAGCACCTAAGAAATTACAGCGCATGGTAAACACACATGTACCCTATTTATATGTCTATACATATAAAGAGAAACAGCATGGCTTTGGCAGTTAATTTGCTCCTGCTGGAAGGCAGGATTCAAGAAGCAAACTCGTGTGCACGGCCTCACCCCTCCGTGCTCTTTGGAAGTGCCTTCACTCTATGGCACACATCAACTTAACGCATATTTCTATTTACATTCTCTTTAATTAAAGGCTGCTTTTCATACACACGTACTGTTTAGCTGACACCCACGGCTCTCCCTCTGAATCAAGGAAAATTTCCTTTCGGTGGCCCCTGCTCCAGATGTTTGCCTTTCGGCAGCGATGCGGGATTAACGCGGCTGCAGGAGAAGCAGGCGGGGTGCCCGAAGCCATCCCCACCTCCGCCCCAACCGCGCAGGGAGGTGCGTGGTCCTGTCCGAGGCGCCGGCGGGTGAAGGCGGCA
>NW_010560780.1:0-3661 GCF_000687285.1 Phaethon lepturus | reverse complement strand
AGCCTGGCCCCGCGTGGCCCCGCCGCGGTGCCCAGCCTGAGCAGGGCTGCGCGGGGCAGCCAGCCCTGCCCACGGAACCCGCCTGTTCGTAGGCTCCTCGGCTAATAAACACCAGAAACTAATGCCATAAATGAGATTATGTGAGTTGCTGTATCAAGACATCACTGGTGCATCTGGGAATCATTGGTTTGAAAGGGGAGGTTGATGCCTCCCCCTTTTTTCACATACATGAAACCCCCTTTTCAGGTCTGGCGTGAGCCTCCAAGGTGGAGGGGGAGGGCAAAGTGAGAAAAGAGGCGAATGTCCTTAATTGTATTTAGGAAGCTAAGCCCTGAGCATTTAATTACTTTTTTTTTTTTTCTTAAGGATTGGACATTCCACAGCTTGTTTCTCTAGATCATTTTAAATTAGTTTTGATGTTTAAATATACTTCATATGAAGCCTGTCTAAACCCTTTAACCAGTATATTTTTGAAAGCACAAATATGCTTTCATTTGATAGAGTAGCTAAAAAAAACCCCAAACTTTTTTTGTATGTGAGCAAAGCTGTTTTGGTTTTAAATTAGGTTGTTCAAATCCTTCTAATTTGATCATTTCATATTTGATTGAGCACATAAAAATGATGCAGAAACTCCTGTTATGAATCTAAAGTGAACATTCATTTTCTTATCAAAATATTATTATAGAAAAATATTAGTCATTCTTCTTGGCATAGAAAGCAAAGAAACATGTGGATGTGTTAATTTATTCCAGACCCAGAAAAGAGGGGTAGTTTATATAAGTAAAATAAATAATTCTTGACTATTTAATAATTGGATCACTTTAACAATAGTTGACTAATAGTCAGATGTCTGAAACACATCTTGCCTGTTTCTATTCTTTAGGGAATTTAACACTTGCAGACTGTTTTTTTCCAGGAACTGTCACTTTAAAATTTTTTACCTTTTTACATACTTACTATTCATTGCCCTCCATAATTTATTAAGTCAGAACTAGGAGAAAACAGCTCAAATGTAGTTGAAATTAATCCTTTGGGATTCTGCGAAGAAATGGAACTGTGAAATGATAAATCTTGTGAAGGAGTTTAAGATGGGTATACACAAGATAGAGTTATTTAAAAAGTGTATTATTTTACTGTCTAGCGTAGGTAAAAAATATTTTGATTCCTAGAAATAGTAATGCATTGGTTAGTCACTTATTGGTTTTGATAGCATTAATGGATTGTTGAATTATATATGTCTAATTCCAAATTGCATTGGTGGTACAGGAGTGAAGGTAAAATAATTTAAAAAAACTTCTCACTACTGTAGTATCAATGTGTCTACCTATAGCACGTGAAATTCCTGTATTTCTACATATGGCTCTGCTAACTTGTGAGTTGTTAAAAGTGTTAGCATTGCCTTTTGGGTTATTTTGCTCCTGTTCATAACTGCTTTAGCATTTTATTATGTTTTCCCGACTTTGAGAACGCACGTGGCATGTCTCTTCATGTTGGTAATTGATAACAGCTAGCTAAGATTAACTCCTAGGATTATGTTGGTTTAGATAAAAAAAAAATCCCACAGTTTTATTTTTTCATTTGCCTCAGCTTTCAAGAAATCAATCCTGTGATTGTTACTTGTAAGTAATAAAACTTAACACCCCCTCTCACCAATGACATGATGGTGAGGATATTGTACTTAGAGTGCAAACATACACAGTAAGTACTTAAACACTCATGGGTATTTTTACTACCTTCTGAAATAACAAAAAATATATAAGTATCAGAATCTAGAGTGCAGTAATAAGTTACTATTTTATTTGAAAGGGATAACTTATTAAAATGTAAGATAAGCTGGTTTTGTTTTATATAGAGAATATATTAGTTTTGAGAACATGTAAAAATACTAGTAATTTTTTGACAATGTAAAGATAGAATATCTCTGTAAAGTCACAGCTGAGGTCTTGCATTCCTTGTTTGTTCAGAATGATTTTTACAGAAGTAGAATTTTTGGATGCGTGGTAGGGAATTCAATACCGTTCTCTAGAAACTTATCAGAAGAATTACATTCTGTTAGAAAAAATTAAGACAGCAATTGCAAAGTGAAAAATCTCTAAAAAGAAGATAATGACCATTTTTCCTGGTGAACTTTTCCTATTGCATCTTATCACAGTCAGGACATTAAGGGGGGGGTGCGGGAGGGAGTTTTGAATCAACCTTTCTGATACTTGCATTTTTCCTTGGAACCTGCTCCCCTCTCCTTATTTTTGATGCATTGATGGCATAAATAAAACTTGTTAATTTAAATTATTGGCTGTTTCTTCCTCATATTATAGTTACAAATTTATACATAGAGGAATAAGATGGATATAGTAAATGTTCTTCATAATTTTGATGTAGTTTTTAAAATTAATTCAGAGTTGGTCCAGTTTTTCATGTAAGTAGTATTATGTGATTAGCAGATTAGTATACTTAATTTTGTCAGTGTTACTATAAACTCAGTACTAAAAGGCATGGAAATGCATGAAACTGCTTTACATGTACTTGAAGATTATTCTGTACATTTATACTGGCTCAGTGCTGAGGAGTCAGCTTTGTCCTAAATGTAAGCTGTAACCGTAGCATTAAACATGCAATCACAACATTTATTATTTAAAGGAAAAGTAGGGAATTTGATAGCAGCAACCATGATTAGAAATTTAGAAATCTTAAATTGTGGGAGAAAGTAATACCGAATAATTTGGTTTTTAACTCTAAAAATTAACATTCCTAAATTTTGGTGAAAATACATTTTGTAGCATTTTTCTAGATAGTAAAAAATTAGCACAAGAAAAATTAATATTCTGAGAAGCTGTAGCATGGCATTTCTAAATAAAAGAAGGAATGCAGTTAGTGAGATACTAACTATGACATTTGTGATTGAACCTTAGGGTTGGTTTTTTTCCCCCAGGGAAAGTTAGTTAATTAAAACAAGGAAAATGCTGAGGGTCTTTGGTGAGAGAACAGGAACCCAACTTACTCTTGACACGATTCGGCTAGGAAGCCCCACCAAACAGTGCCTCAGACCAGCGGAGCTCTGCTCGCCCTCTCCCAGCTTCCGCGCTCGCTCGCCCGTGTGCGGCAGCAGGAGCAGACATTTAAATGACTTATTACGAGGGAGCACGTTAGCATCAGGAGGCCACGCTCCAGTAAATGCCCGACTACTTCAGCGATGATTTTGATGACCCGTAACTATTTGGCGATACTAAACCTGCTAAACTCTAGTCCTCTACTTCTTTTCTATTTATCCAAATATTTTTAAATCATTTTCTTGAGTGGGAGATGCAGGGAAAAGGAAGATTGGCAAAAAAACTCGGAGTATTGTCTTGCTGTTAGCATATTTGGGAAGGATTCCCTTTGAAATATTCTGGAGGCTTTAGAAAACTGGAAGGAAAAAGAAACTTACTGCAGTAAAACCACTGGTGTAATTAACACTTCCGAAAGTGCTGCAAGGCTTTCGGGTACCTAAATAGTTTGTTTCCATGTTAATAGCAAAGCTGAGAGCGATTACAAATACTATCTTAATTTCTTCTGTCAGATGGTGCCAGTTCTGTCACAGGACCGAGCTCCTCGCTGTGGGTGGTGAGGTCCTTGCCCTTGCTCAGGGCTCTGCAGCTCTAACCCCTGCCCGCGGACGCGGCGG
>NW_010560779.1:0-5014 GCF_000687285.1 Phaethon lepturus | reverse complement strand
CACCGTGGGCTGCAGGCGGGACGGGCGCTCGCTCGCGCGGTGGACGGAGCTCGGTTCCCACGTGCTTCGGGCTGTAAGCGCGATGAACACGCGTTAGCCCAAACCCAAAAGTAGTTCTGTATCTTGAGGGAGGTTGCACGCAAGTCGTCGCACAAGTGCGATCATTCCAGCTTCATTTGCATTTACTTAATTAGAAACAGCTTCACAATGCGGCTGCTCTGCCTCTTTACAGCCACTGCGCTCTACTGGGGATGAAACCTTCCCCATTTCCGTGGTCTCACGTAACGATCGAGAGAAGCCCTCATCCTTACTGCCACAATCCCTGACATCTTGCATTAACGTGGAAAATGAAGGCCTAACATTTATCATATGCATTACGACAGGGAGTAAGGGCCTGCCCAATTCAAGGTCCCATAAAGACAGATTTTAGGGCAACTCTTCAAAGCGAGGACCTGTCAAACAAAACAGGGTGAGGGGACAAGAGAGACGGTCTCTTACGCATAGAGCAGGACAGGGGTGGAGGGAGGAAAAGTGCAAATCCCACAGATCCATTCAGCATCCCATCCTCCTAACTTCCTAATGCCCTCAAACCAACCATGACATGGAAAAATAAGGTCAAATAGTTGTACTTAATGACAAAGTCATGAACAATAAACCAGAAAATAACATTCAAGCCAAGTAGAAAAGCCACATGCTGTGAAATCAGTTACAAGGGACTCGATACCGACCCGTTTCTCTTGCTGAGGAGGGACTTCTTGGATGTGATTCCTAAGAGCAAAGGATGAAACACGCTATGGTGGAGTTTCTAGGACAAATAGATAAAGGGAATCACTTGGCTTTCCATGCGGATGCTGGGTATTACGACTGTGGATTTCCGCCGATACAGCCTATAACCCATGTCAGTCTAAGCTGAAGATCAAAGCAATCCTATCGCTCTGCCTCCTCCGCCGTGGGTGCTCCAGTGCTACAAAGGGAGTTACTGCACGACTGGCTCTGGCACAAGGAGCTCCTGGTGTCTGGAAATCATTGATTCAGAGGGGGCAAGCCCATGAAAAGCCTGGGGGTTAATTCAACACCGTGTGTTTTTCAAATGACCCTTCTCACAACACTGAAGGCCAAGGCCATTTTTTAAATCACACCACCAAATCAATTGCGTTCCTTGGGAATGTCAGCACAGAAGTAATGACTGAGATAAGTCCCATCCCTTGTTCCCATCGATTGTACACAAAGCATCTACACACACTGTAGAAATGACCTCTCGCTGCTCAATATTTTTTTAGTGCTTCACCTGCTTTGAATTGCAAGTGCTTTGATAAATGAACTGAGAAGTTCCCTGGCTCCTCTGCCACACGGGTAGGTAGCTCGGTATGAACTACCAAAATTACAGAGGGATTTTTCACAGCAATGCTCACTGAATCACTGCTAAAGTGTCTATGCCTTTTCCTGCGCCGCAGCACAGAACCCACTCATTTATCCTTGCAGGCTTACCAGCTCTTCCAGCACGAAGCCATGGGTAGATTTTTGGAGATGAGCTCAACAGGCATAATTTGCATCTGTGTATAAAAAGCTTCATGTAAGGATTTTAGTCCAAAATCATCAGCTCAGCAAGATGCAAGCAAACATTTCCCTGCTAGCAACCTGTGCGAGAGCTGTTAAAAGTAGGAATAGCAGCATTAGGCTTCATGCATCCATCATAACGTGCCCATTTTTATTTCCTGGGGAAATGGACGGTGGTTGGTCTTGCTGGGTACCCTTGCTTGGGTATCCCTTAAACATACCAAAGCCAACAACTCATCTAGATTTGGACAATTAGCAACCACGTATAAATGGCAGAGTGAGAGCCACCCCCCTCCTCAGCCACCTCCACCGAGCAGCCAAGGGATTGACCAGGAGTAGGAGTTGGTGACAAACCTGCTGCTAAAATAACAGCCTTCATCCCACTGAAGTGCTGGGATTAGGCATTTATAAGGATAACTGGCACATCCCTCTCTCCGTTCTACCGGTGCTTCTCCAACGGGACAAGAAGGCGGCTGTGCGTGTCCAAGAGGTAGGCACCCCATGGGAGCTCAGTCCCCCAGACCCTCTGGTCAGGCTACCTCCTCATTTTCTGTTCCGGGATTTATTGCATGGCACCTTGAAATTTGAGGCAGGATCTAGGTTAAAAGAGCCAGAGGTTTTCCTTGGTGATGTTAGCTGGTCTTCCTTGCTGGAGCTGGAGTAGTATTCTCCATCCTCTCTCTAAATTCTGATAATCCTGTTTGCATAGAGGAGACAGTTCCCATTTTGCAGTTGCGACGCTGTATTGGTGCAAGTCTTCTACTTCTATGCTGTGTTCTTTGGTAAATAACTCCCCATAGTTTCCCTGGGCTCCTTGCATTACCCAGCTGTCCTCGGCAGCAGGGATATTGCATTTCTCACGCTTTCTGAGAGCATCCGAGGCCCATCCCGGATGCAACGTGCAGCCAAGCATTTCCAGTATTAGAAGAAAATGAGTGACCTGCGCAGCGTCGCTTACTGAAACAAAGGCCTGGGGAGTCCAGGGTTATAAAGACAGGGAAAAGTCCTTAAATTCAGGCCACAGTTCTTACCTAAAGGAGAGGTACAGGTTGTTTAGCTGGGAAGCGCAGGCAGGTTCATTACCACCCTGCCACGTAGGGTTGGCAAGGGCAATAACGCGCCTTCTCCACCGCGGGCAGACATCAAAACTCTCTCTGGCTGCTTTGGGACCCTGAGGCAGATGGGCAATGTTGGCAACGATGCCCCCGGCGCGGTGGGCAGTACAATGCGAGAGACAGGCGGTAAGGAGAGATGGTGGGAGGGTTCCCCCCGCGTTCAGTTAGCAGCTCAGGAATGAAGAGTCCCACCTTCAGCTCCGCGGCCGATGCACACCGGTACGCATCGGAAGTTCAGCTTTCCGTTCTTTCAAGTGTTCAGGCTGCGTTACGATTAACACCACTATGTTAAGAGTTATTATTAGCAAGTGACAGCTAGTTTAATATACTCAAAGTCAGCAAAGCATTAATCTTTCTGCACACCAAAGCCTTGTGTTATTTCACCGGCATGACAGCCAGCAAATGAATGGTCCAGACCTGCAAGGGCTCACAGAAACTAATGGGTGAGAGGTTTGATTGCCACCTGGAATCTGGTCCAAAATAAAACCTTATCACAAATTGGCGGGCAGTTTGCTGCTGGTTGAAGTTGGGGGGTCACTGTCCTGCTCACACTCCCCTTTCGGGATGTTCAACGAGCAGTTGGGTTTGGGTTCCCATCTTACATCCCCTCTCCTATGAGGTCTCCTCATGATTGGGCTGCCTTGGCCCTAAGCTGCACATCTCCCACATGGTTCCTAGGTGACTCTTTATACTTCTGCCACATTTCTGAACAAGGATCTTGGCAAAACCTTAACAGTGTTCGGTAAATCTGTGTATACAATTTATCGCCTCTCTATCTTCAGCAGTTCTGAGAAATTTTTGGGTCCCACTGGTGCTCTAAGCAACCAGAATCCTTTCTCCTCCACACCTGCTTAGTCTCAGCTTCACACTTTGGCAGCCTCTTCAAACTGATAGTGAGGGGAAAAAAAAATACTATTTCCTAATCTAGCCTTCCAGCCTACTCTAGGCAGATCACCCTGGTAGGGGAGGAAAGATCTTAAAATTATCTACTACTTGCTTAATCCACAGCATGTTTAGGGAAATTCGTTTGGGCTGGAAGCTTTCTGTTCACCAGATAAGTCAATTTGATCATCAGAATGGAATAACTTTATATTCTGTGCAGGAATCTTGCCTTCCAGGTTGAGAGGCTATATAGCATCCAAGAGCCACAGCAACTACACACACAGGGTCATGGTAACGCTGGTTGCTCATAAAGTGATACTTTGAGACTCCAGAACACAGATGACAATAACTTAACTTGCCAAAATGCCACGGTAAATGGGAAAACGGTGCTCACAGAAGACAAATCCACAACAGAGACTTGTTTCATAATTCGTCGTCAGCACCAAGGCAAAGCTGCGCTTGGGAAGTTACCTGTCATCATACCTTGAGGTCTCACAGGTGGAGGACGTTGGTTTTGTCTTTCCCTGGTAGAAGACAGGAGTCTGAGAAGAGTTGCTGTGCTGTTGGTTTGCCCAGCACCAGGAGAAATACCACCGCTGTCCAGGGGTAAGTCCAACCTCACCAGCCCCAGTGCTTTCACCAGCCATTTATATGGATCTTAACAAAATAAAGTTGTAAAAAACCCAAACCCAACTATAGCTACCACCAAACATCAGTTATGCTCAGATCTGACAGGTACATTTTCTCTAAGCAAGCGTTTGCGCTTCACATTAATTGAGTACGAGGTGTCCAGACAACCTCACAGTGAGGCTGTGAACTTCTCATCTTACTGAAGACAAAAACTAGCTGAAGAGCAAGCAGGGCCTCCAGAGCTGCTTTTCAACCAGCAAGTCTTGCTGCTCAGACTAGAAAGTCACGGCCACAGCATTTGAGTGATATAATTCTGTTTAATGAACTTCTCCTTGAGTTGAATATTTTATTTAAGAAAGCTCTTTATATGGCTAAAATTAGCTATTCTTTATTAGTACTACAGACCAGCAATGATCTCTGCTCACAGCTTCGAGATGGCAGCTATAGCAGCCTCTCACTCTTGAAAATGTGTTAGAAATCACAAACTGGCACAAAAAAATTTCTTGGAACAATCCCCACGGTGGAAATCGGCCTTCTGAAGGGAAAATCCTTAGCAGTACTATTTTCTCTCCTTTGGAAAAAAAACCCAAACATTTGCCCAAAGAAAAATGCTGAGCAGGAAAATAACTGGGAAAAATTAAAAAAAAAATAATTGCATCTAATGGAAGAATTTCAAAACACTTGTATGTTTATCCTATTACCGACTTGTCTCTTGAGGACTTTCAGGTTTTTCCTTCCTAGCACCTTCTCCACTAAAGCCAGAAGAAATAAATGTATGTTACACAAATTCTCACGAGGGAAATGACACCAAGCTGGGTGGGAGTGTTGAT
>NW_010560778.1:0-3254 GCF_000687285.1 Phaethon lepturus | reverse complement strand
GGAGGTGGCTGCTGTTGAGCGAAGCAGAAGCCATCGTGGCAGCACACCAGGAGCCCATTCCTAACTCTGAACTCCAACCCACTGTGACCCCTTCCCTCTGGGGGACGTGATGGAAACCCCCGAACCCGTGCCCGGGACGCACCCCGCGGCAAAATAAAGCTCTGGGGAGAGCTGGCTCGTCTCAGCCTTGCACCCCAGGCTCTTCTGGTTTTTCGGACCACATCAAAGCAACGCGCCCCGCAGGGCTCAGCAGGGGTGGGAAAAGCCCATTTTGCGAAGGGTCACTCGGGTTAACGACGGGCGCGCACAGACCCGCTGCACGTACGTGTGCTGCAGACCTGCATTTTTCTTCAGGATCAGGGTTTCATCTAAGAGAAAATCCTAATTTCATTGTCTGATACCAAATGAGTTGATGGCGCTGCCAAGGATTTATAAATATAGGACTTCTTTCAAAATAATCAGTGCTGCTCTTGACCTGAATTCAGGCTGTTAGATTTTTCATCCGTGCTCATCACGATTTTATTTTATCATCCCTGCCGCTACATGGATTTTTCTGCAATGACTAATTCTGAAGACGGTACACTCGTTGCTGAAAACAAGCATCAGAAATGTATGGTTATCGAGAGTAATAGGTGCCAAAGGCACAACTCCTCCAGCTGTGTGAGGGAAACGACGACAGCCATCTGAACACAAAATTATTTGCATCACAACTTTGTCTTAGTGCTTCTGTAAAAGAAAAACAATCCTTTTTTTTAAAGTGTCTGAGGAATAACATCGTAAACCAAAAAACTTCCAAGTTACTGTTAAATTTCCTTTGTGGTGTCTGTAGCAATCCCTCAAAATGGTTAGCTCTGAGCATTTCTTAATTTTGCAAGGATAACACAGGAAACGATTGCAACTGTGTTGGGTAAGTACACAGCTTGTTTTTTCAATGAATTCTTTGTATATTTGATGTCCATTTATACTTCTGCGTTTTGGTGCACCAAGACAAATATTGCTGGTAGAAGCAAAGGAAGCACTGAATTTTTTCCTCAGAACAGACACTTTGAATAATTTCAGCCAGTTTTGAAGTCGGCTTAAAAATAAAGATCAGCGTTTGGGAGGAAAATTGCCTGGTTTATTCCACATTTTCTCAGTATAATGTTTCAAATTCAAAAATCTCAGTAACATCTAGAAGTTTAAACATGTTTATCCATGGCCTGTGCTCTGCAGTGCTCGTCCACTCCTCTGTCCGGGAAGGACAAGCGTTACGTGACGTACGGAACCCGTCATGACTCATCTCGCGTACCTGAGATCACCCGTGAAATCATTCCAGACCTTTCTATTGCAAGAAAAAGCGGAATTCTTCCCTGACGGGGGATAAAGAAAGTTATCATGTTTGGCCCACAGAAAATCATCCAGCAGAGAAAGAAGAGATCACATTCCTCTGATCGCTTCTTCCCATGTCATTAATTGCTACGACAAGCCCATTGCCAAGCCCTTTGGTATCTGAAAGCCTTTGCAACTGTCACCCTTAAAGTCCTAAACCAGGGGCCCGCTCCTCCCGAAACCCTCCATGTTTGCCCCGCCAGCTCTTAGGCTTCGCTTTTGCACGTTTGTGGAGATTTGGGGAGCTTCCAGCCCGGCGAGTGGCAGGGCTTGTTCGTCTTAGGGCAGATGCTTCCAAAACGCAGTGGGAGCTGGGCACACATGCTTTTAATTATCATATAAGAAAAAAAAAAAATTACATTTTTAGAGGTTTCCAGATTTAGGCCTAAGTGTTTATAAAACTGGTTTCAGCTTTTAAGAATGTATTTCCTGGCTTTGAAGCTAAGAGGAGCCCCTTGACTTGATGGGACTTTGGATGGGGTCCCTGACCGTTTCGGGAGCTCCAGCTCCGCATGGTTCAGAGCAGGAGCTGGTAGCCACAGCTCCGTCCACGTCGTGCCTGGGACGGGAAGGCTGTCCCTGGCACCAGCCTGCCAGCCCCACGGATTGCAACACCTTTATAAGGGTTGTCTGGGGGTTTTTTGTGTCATCCCGTAGGAGAAAAAAATTGCTGGACTATTTTCCAATCTCTGAGGAGGCTTTGGCCAGCCCCAGTCAGGAGGCACATTTGTAACCAGTGGTGTAAGAGCTAAAAACTCCAGAGTATCCTCAAAATCACGGTGTGGGGAAGTAGGGAGAAAGGAGAGAAGGGTCCTGTCTTGGGACACCAACGCTGGATCGCTCCCTGGTGTGAACTCCTCCGTGTTTTGTCCAGACCCATCATAAAAAACCAAAAAGCAACACTCCAGTCCATCTAAATAGAGTGGCTGGTAGTATTAACATTTTAAATACATATCCTGTCCTTTTTGCCCTCTCTTTTTTTTGCTTCTTAAGTGAGCGATGAGAACCAGTGTTATATTTTATTTTTCTTCATTTCAGCATTTGATCTACCTCCACGGAAAGCTGCAGTTATTCCATAAAACCAGTCACTGAGGTAAATAACAGCAATCTTACACCATAAACCTGCTGAAACTGTTGAAATATATTAAAAGATTAGCGCAATCATTATTAATATAAATTACAAGAAAAGAGAACATTAGCTGACTGTTATAAAAAAGGAAATTTTTTCTGAGTTGGTTTTCATTTCAAATAAATAACAGAAGGAATTTTTCCAGGAACATGAAAGATAGTTTTATAACATCGGTCTATCAGAAATAATGCCCCATCGGCTCTATTCTCTGCCACACAGGCAGAAGTCTTCAGACTCTAAAGTACCGGTTTCTCTTCTTCAGACACAGGGGGGAGGTACTGATAATGAACATTTCATAAAAGCACAGAGACCTTTATCAAAGGAAAAGATGCATAATGCATTTTCAGCCTCACTGTTTTTATTACGGTACTTGCCTTTACACAATTACTGTTTGATTTTAGGTTTGCTTGAGAGGAACATCTGAAAAAGATCTGCAAAGCCGAATCCACTGCTTTTAAAAGGCACTTAATGAATTTTTCTTGCTGTGTTTATGTTGAGAGGTTATTTATTTGTAGCTCATCTGTCATTTTTTGTGCAAAGTGTTTGTTTTTTTAATTCTATTAGTGAGATTACTCGTGCAGGGGTTATATGTTTTCCCGTAGAGACAGTCCTGCAGGAGCTTCACGCGTGTTGATTTAGTGCTTATGAAACAGGCCTGTCTGCTCTCCCTGGAGACCAGTTTTTTCTTAATCGGCGAAGACACAGATTCGGCCCTTGCTGAACGTGCCCAGCGTGGCCGCGCAGCCGGCGCACGAGG